>NC_139971.1:29494787-29637406 GCF_963993115.1 Abramis brama
ATATTAAAAAACTCATTAGGCAGTGTACATACATTGACATGTGGGACTAACTATTTGGATGTAATAACTCATCTGTATAATAATAGTGTTACCAAAAGATGTACAAAAACAACACACTGCTCATGTAAATGTGAAATATGACATTAATGAATTATGGATGTGCTTATTTAGACTGCTGCATTCCATGCAGGATTCCTCTGGTCTTTTAGGGAGAAATATGTATGGCCACACTGAACTAACCCCTTAGTGAAGGTTACTGTTGCGTCATCACCTTTGCTTCTGATAATCTCATAATGCTGTGATGTTTGCCCATGACCACTCAAGATAAATGTACAACTTGGCTTTGACTGAGACTCTTTAATCTGACCTCTGTCTTGTCTTGCTGACCCACATTTCTATTTTGGACAAAAACCTTTTTTCCACCCCATGACCTTTATGTATGTGGCACTAATGGTTTTTATTGATTTGATCTTGATGTTTAGCTGATGCATTGCATGCTGTTTACATTCAATTAGTAAAGGTTTATGGTTAGTATTTCAACATAGATTGTCATATTTTAATGTTATAGTTTAGTTGTGAATGTTATTGAGAAGGTTATAAAGTAACATATATTATGAATCCTTTTTGTATCTTAAATCGTCCTTGTGTCTTTGTTCATAGTCAGGTCAGTGCGAAACCAGAGAGACAAAGACTCTTTTGCTGAGTCAGCTCAAACCCAGCTGATTATTTTGGCAAGTATGCCAGGCTTAGATTAGATGTTTGACTTTCTAACAGCAACCATCAGTGTGTGAGAGGCTGTTTTTTTAATTTTAATTGGGAGCCAGAAATGAAAGGACTGTGGGGCAGATCTACTCAACTGTGACCAGTTAAACGAAACTTAAGTAACATTTACCTCTTTTTTTTGGAGCTCCGGTGTGATGCATTTAATACAGAGTTCTTCTTTCCGAATCCAAACTGGCAGACAGTGAAAGATCATGCTGTGGGCACTGGGTTGGCCATAAAAGGAGATGTCTGCAAGTTTTGGCAGTATTGTTTAGGTCTTGGTGCTGCAGGTATTTATTGCCAACATTTTTGATTTTCAAATTCTGCACTGGCTTGGCCAGAGGTTGTAACAGAAATGTCACGGAAGTGGAATTAAAGGGATCAGTTTACTCCTAGGGAAGAGAGAGCAAGTAATTCTGTTCATCTCTGTTAATGTGTTAGATTTGAGTGTTTTCTAATAATTTAAATTGCTCATAAAAAGTGAATTTATGTATGCAATTTATTAAGATTATTTTACTTATTAATTATTTATTTACATATTTATTTATATAGGCTAGCCTATCTGAATCATGTCTTTCCTAAAAAAAAAAAAAAATTTGTTCATTTGATCTTGAAACGTGTGCATATTTTTCTCCTTTAAAAGATTCCCAATCTTTTCAAAGTTATGAACTTGGAATGGTTATAGATTTGTTTCGGAAAGTAGAATAATCACTAGACTGATCAGGCTTATCTTCCATCCATGTGATTATTTTTTTTATTATTATAATTTTTTTATCTGTGCAATCAGCGATAAGAATATCTAGCTATATAGCTAGTTTGGCAAATGCTTTTTATGGATGCACACAATGCACTTGTGCTTTTTAAACTCATCATGTAAAATTTGATCACGTAGCACACGGCCTGATGTATTGTTGTACATTTTATATGAATGGCAAGATGTAAGTGGTTGTCTTTAGATTGGCAGAGAACCTCTAATGGAAAGAACAGCCGCTAAAGCTGCTCTGCAGGAGTTTATTTAATTAAACTTGTTTTAAATTAGCAGAACTTAGTTGCACTTCCTCTAGCTCACTGCTACTGCGACTGCGACTGCGTCTGTTGATTTTTGAACATCTCTGGAATCTAATAATGAGTCACAAAAGATGCCAGAGACGTTAGTCCGGTGTGTTTTTGAGTGACTCTTTAAGTTCAGTTTGAAACGGTTTGCTTGTATACTGCAGGAAACATGGCAGTTTTTTGCTTTATGACAGATATTCTAACCTAACATTTGTGTTATGGGCAAAAACTAGATAATAAAATAATGTAGGTCCTACTGAAATGTCTGTGATTTTATGAGATTAATGTGAAAAGGATGTTTGTTTAGGAATGAGGAATGTTCGATTAGGCTATGTTTTTCAAAAGACCCCTGAACTGAAGAAGGTGATCAATCAGTGTCACAAAAGTATTTTTGGCTTTTAAGGAAAAAAGCCTTTTTTCTTGAACGTTTCTTTGTGTTACAATTAAGTGACCAGACAAGGGGGAGTGTTAGGGAAACCTGTTTGGAAAGAATCCCTATTTTTGCTGTTTGTTAGGTGCGGCTTGTGCAGAAATTACACACGGCTACTCTAACCTTCACTCTTTTTATCTGTGCAAGAGTGTTTTCAAAGACATCATCCTACTATGCTGTACTGCATTAAAGCCGACATGAAATCAAAATTGCCTTGTGTCTCGTGGTGAACAATTCATCCTTGCAAATTAATTCACACACACACAAAAAGAACCTTTAATAATTGTCTTCGTAATCTTTAATCGAAATATGAAAATGTTTTGTGATGACGTCAGTGTGACGGCTTGGGTAGAACATCCCCTCATATTGTCTGGCTCTATTTAACTCCACTTTTAGACATACACTTGTGAACTTCCCTAAGTACTTCCCCTTGGGGGGAATCCCTGTCGAAGTTCAACTTTGTCAAGTGGGCCAGAGTAGTTTATTTGGACAGACCCTCGACCCCTCGATTTTAACCAAATGAGAAAATCTAATAAATATGTACACTTCAGGCGGATCCATGGACCACAATTCAACACGATTGTGACATCACAGCATGTCACGCTTAATTTGCCCCCACCCCACACAACTCTAGTGTATGATATTAGAGTTATTTAATTTAACCGCTACTTGTTTTAGCTTGCTACCTTAAGCTGACTGTTTTTTTGACACAATTATAGTTTATTGTATTTTTTTGTTTTTTTTGTTTATGTATTTTCAATATTATTTAAGAAATATATTAATAATATTTTATTTTTATATTTGTTTATATTTAATTTTTTTAACATCCCAAGCATACATACAGGCTTATAGAATGGTGTGTAAACAAATTCATAAAAAAAAAAAAAAAAAACTAGCCTAAATAATAAATCAGCTCGGATTTGAAGGGATCTAGGGCTTATAAGGCATTCCATTTAAACCCGTTACACAGAGAATGAATAAAATAGCTCTCTATGCTTTTTACTATACACACTTTAGATCTCAGGTGGTTCCCTAATAGTAACATTAGATTTAGGGATGCACGATATTTATCAGACAGATAAATTATCGGGTGATATGGGTGAAAATGACGTCATTTTTATTGCTCCGATAAATAAATGAAATCCGATAACTAGGTCCGATAAAGTACGTTTGCCGGTAAAACAATCAATCAATCAGTCTGATTTATCCGAGATTCATTCGCTTTCCGAGTGCAGCTTTAAAACTGTGTCACGACTCGCGGAACCGATATAACGACAAAGTAATGGTATTTATAGTCCTTGATGACCAACCTTTTTCCGTGGTAGAGGATTCAGGTTTTCGACGGAGACAAGTGAAAAGATATGTACTTTGGAGGAGGGTAAGATGTTGAGTAGTGCAAATTGGAAATCATTTTAAGTTAATTATTATTTTTTATTTTATGTTAAACTATGTAATTTCAGATAAATCTCATCTAGGCCTATGCACTTTTGAGGATGCAGATGCACTTTATTTTAGTTAAGGATGCACTTTTGTTTTCGAAGTTGACAAATGTCATTACATTTTATTTTGTATTTGAAAATCGTGACTTAAAGTCTATATACCTTCCTCATCCTCATGCACTAAAGGTTGAATAGATTCATTTCTTTATGCATGAAATACATTTAATAATAATGTGTTGTTAATGAGTTGCTAGCCTAAAGGCCTGTTCACACCGGGACGAATTTCACACGCGATATTCGCCGACGTTTAACGCCTCGCGACTAAACAAAGGGCGCCAATGTGAGTGCGCACACCGACGCGAAAAACGGCACGCGTAAAAGCATAATTTTTTTTTAAAACGCCTCGGGTTCGTTTTTTTTGGTTTGACGCGTCGCGTCAAAAACTATCCGACCAATGAGATTGGCGCTTTTGCTCACGTGTCTGGAGCTTCTGAAGTTACAGTAAAACACAACTTGGGGGCGCTCAAACACAAAACGGTCTTGCCGAGCACACATACGTAACGGCGAAGAAGATATACGCCAAGTAGCGTCTACTGGTGCTTGAAATATCTGGAGCTGGAGCTGGAGCTGGAGCTACTGGTGCTTGAAATATCCATGTTTTCTTTGTATGATTTTGACAAGTGCGTAAATACTTGCGCTCTTCTTCTGAGTGACAAGCGAATGTCAGAAGCATAAAGTTGCACAGCGCCACCTTGTGTACCGGGGTATTTCTGTTTTACATTAAGCACCATCTAATGTCAGGGAATGAATTTACATGTTCACTCGGCTCATCGTCAGTGAAAATCGCTTGGGTGTGAACACAAAAAACGCATTGAAAAACGCTGGCGAATAATGCGCGCCGATATTCGTCCCGGTGTGTACGGCCCTTAAGGGTGCTTTCACACCTAACTCATTTAGTTCGGTTAAATCGCACTAGAGTTCGTTTTCCCCATTGGTGCGGTTCGTTTGGGCAGGTGTGAATGCGGCAATCGCACTCGGGCGCGTACCAGAAGTGGACCAAACAAGCGTACGGTTTCAAACGAACTCTGGAGTGGTTCGTTTGTGGTGAGAACGTGATCTGACCTCGAACAGAACCAACTGCCAAAGAACTGCGCATTTTTGGACTAAACCAGTTGCCGTAGTCAGCCACACTGTGCATTATGGGATGAGGAGAAATTTTTGTTGACAGTTTGCACTTTAAGCATGGCAGCTCGTGGACAAACTTGGAGTTGTGAGGAGGTGCGGAGCCTGATAGAAATTATTAACGTTATTTTCGAGCCGCATCCTTGCTTCATTCTCAAATATTATTGTTTGTCTAAAGTGGTGTAGACAAACTATATAATGACCAGGGATACATTCAGCCCACGCAGTCGTCTCTCCATAGTAAACAGCGGCGTGTTGTCTGCCGGATTTTCCACCTCTTTGTTTACTTCCGGGAGTTCTGTTGGAATTTTCCCGCACGTTAATTCTGACCAATCGAAGTGCAGTTATGGAAACGCGTTCAAGACACATCTGGCCAACGAGTGATGTGGATGTTGTCACGTGACTGCATTTTGGTTCGTTTTATCAACTCATAAACTGATTTGGACCAGAGCGATCAGTGTGGTGTGAAAAGGAACCAAAACGCCTGAAAAATGCTACAAAGTATAAATGAACCGAACTAGAGATGTGAAAGCACCCTAAGTGCAGTTATACCATGGGCTGTTTAAATACTCGATTCTGATTGGCTGGAAGGTGTGCAGTAAAACCGTTTAATGCACAGGTAGTTCCAGTCAGTTTGATTACAGTTCGAAATTAATCCGCTACATTGGTAACCATAGTAACACAGATACACTTGCAATCAGAGTGAGAGACGCATATGAAAACGTTTATTTAGGTAGGCTAAATGGATGAATTTTTCATATCGTTTAATTTGTATGGTGAATATGGCAACTCTGAGAAATGGGCCCAGGCACAAGACGAAATAGAAGACTTGGAGAAGACGTTGAATGACAAAAAGCGGCACAAAGAATTAACAACAAATAAATGACATGATTAGTTCAAATAAAGATTGCCTTGTCACTGTCAGTGTTGCCTGTCATTCATAAATAATTGTAATAAATCCATTAAAGAATCATTAAGTTAGCTATATTCTTAAGCAACGAGGGGACGTTAGCTGATAGACTTTAAAGAAGAGACGCACACAGGTAACTCGCGCACGCATCTCTCTCTCTCTCTCTCTCTGTTCCTTCTCCTTCAGTTCTCTGTCTCTCTCTTTTAATAATGAATTTAAATGTGAATTCATTCAAATAAAAGCAATCCGATGGCTCTACTTTATTTAAAGCGGTCGGAGTGCAAGAACTGACGAGCCTTAACTTAAGAAATAACCGTCATTTTTACACGTCTGTTAAAAAATGACACTGTAAACATCAGTTACAGCTTTAACTTATTTTTAACTTGGCAAATAACCAAGGTATAAGCGGGATAATCCACGGCTAGCCGTGCATTAAAGAATTTTAATGCACTTCGTAGAGGCAACCACCCTCCGCTTCGCGTCGGGTGGTTCTTCGCCTCTACGTCGTGCATTAAAATCCTTTAATGCACGGCTAGCCGTGGATTATCCCTTACATAAACCATAGTTCTGTCAAAGTTATGTTAAACCCTTTCTGTTACTAAGTATTGTGGTGCCTTGCACAAAAAATAAAAACATTTGAAGAGTCAGGACTGATGTTTACTATTATAGTTAGTTAGGCCAGAGCTACTAAAATATCAGTTTCATCAGTGAATCTTAGATTTTCTATTCTTCTGGGTGCACAAACTGCAGATTATATGAAAATTATAATATAAAAATATGAACTTATTGGTATCGGATACGGCCATGAGAAGGACTTAATTATCGGTTATCGCCGGTATCGGTTTACATTTTTCATATCGTGCATCCCTAATTAGATTAAATTTGCTTGTTTATCTACCACCTCAGTTACCAATTTCATTTGGGCTTTTGTTTCCTTTAAAGGCTTACTGTTTGTCTTTAAAGGGATAGTTCACCCATTTAAATTGACATTTACTCTCTCATGTCATTCAAACCCCATGACTTTTACTTACATGGTACACAGAAAGAGTTATATATGCCCATCTTGCTCTTTTCTGCCCGGCAAATACTGACAAAGAAAATTTTTCTGGATGACTGCTTTTGTGTTCCATGGAAGAAAGAAGATCATATGGGTTTGGAATGACATTAGGGTGTGAAAACAATGACATAAGGTTCAGTTTTGAGTAAACTAATGGCGCTTTTCCATTACCAGCACCAGCTCGACTCGACTCGCCTCGCCTCGGCTCGCTTTTCGCTCCGTTTTCCATTGCAGATAGTACCTCCACAATAGTACCTGGTTGTCATAGCGACGCCGCAGGAAACTGCTGTGACTTAATCTTCTACGCGAGACACACCCGCTACCCACACACACAGGACAATGGAGGAAATCAAGTGTATGCTGTTTTTGGATGTTTTTGTTTTTGTTTTTGCTGTTTTTTTATTCAGGATACTCCATCTGGCGCGTGCAATGATGACGCAGTGAATAGTGACGATTCTCTCTGACCAATCAGCAATCTGTCGTGTTTTCACGTCACATTTTAGTATCGCCTCAGCCCGCTTAGAACCTCGCCGGAGGTGGTACGAAAAAAAGTACCTGGAAGCAGGTACAGGTACAACTTTTACACAGTGGAAAACCAAACAGAGCCGAGTCGAGTCGAGCCGAGGCGAGCTGGTACTGTGTAGTGGAAAAGCGCCATAACTTTTAAAGGCTGACTCCTGTTTTTAAAGTTCCCACAGACCCTGTTTGGCCCTTATCTTAAAAGCAGAAGAGGTGAAAAACACTGATGACTGATCAGCCAGTCTATTTCCCAGCATGTCTGTGTGTCTTACTCTGATAAGATGTTACAGTGCCAGGGTGCCGCCACGCTCAGCCCACATTTCACTTCGAAGTGACTGGCAAAGGATTCTTCCTTCCTCTCACTGCCGCCTCTACACCTCCTAATCGACCGTCTCCACACAAGCTGTTTATTTGGAAGAGTCCAGAGAGACACAATGGTGATTTCCTTCAGGACTCAGTGATACAGACATCGTTCTGTTGGTTTTGGCTGCAAGCGTTGGTTCCTTTGCCACTACTTTAGCTGTGGAACTCTTGTCTGAAGGAAATTATTTTGATTTGCTGGATTTGTCGAGTCAGCAAACGGGACCACGTTATAATTTTTGTATGTATAATGTTTGTTTTTTCCGCCAAATGTAATATTGACACCATAATTGATGTTGGCTATCTAATTGTGTGCTCCAGTCCATTACCTTTTTTTTAGTAATTACCTTTGTTGTCATCTAAACAATCTTCAAAAACACAAATAATTTACAACAAGGTTAATATAATTATTAAATTTAAAAATGTCCTTTTTTCATATTGTACATTATAATTTTGTGATGATTTTCAGTTTATTTTAGTTAGTGTTTTTTTCAAATTTATTTAGATGAAGTACTATAGTGTTTTAATAGGTTAACTGGGACGGTCGTGCTGAATTCACCTATTTGACTGACATTAGAAAGTTGTGGAAATTCAGCACAAACATATTTGCAGTTTATTTTCAGTAAGAAAAGATTTTTATAATATGACCCCTTTTAAACACACATTGGCTAATTCTATTTTAGTTTTTATATCAGATTTGTGAAACATTCTATTATGTTTATATATTTAGAGTAGGGATGGGGCCGATCCGATCCAGTATCGGTATCGGGACCCGATACCAGCGTAATTCACGTATCGGATTTTCCCGATCCAACCTGCGGAGATATCCGATATCCATGAGTCATGTCTGCGCTTTAATGTTGTCTGCTGAAATGACTCCAAAAGTGATTCCCGCCGGCGAGTCTGCTAGCTGGCAGCAAACTGCGGAATGGATTTCCTGAACGGAGGCGCGGCTCAATGAGACACAGAGTTATGAGAGAAATCCGTTCCGCAGTTTGCGGCTAGCCACATGTCCGCTTTGTGTAAATACTTCACACTGGAAACGCCGCAGAGCAAGACAGCTAACGTTAAATGCAATGTTTGCAAAGCCGTGATTCAGAGCTCTTTAAAGCTCCCTCGCGTCGTACAACACAGCGAACGCAATCAAACATTTAAAAAAGCACCACGTTACTGTGGGTTCACACCAAACGCGAATAGCGCGTCAAATTCGCGTCTAGTTGGACGCTTGAATATTTTGAATCCATTCGCGCGTCCAGTGCGAAATTGGCGCGCGTCTGAGGTGAAATCCGTCTGTTCGCAAGATGCTGATGTTGATCGAGCATTCATCGAGAGAGTTACTGCATCGGAGCGAGGATCACCCTTCAGATAGTGTGTGTGTGTAAGCTGTTTACACTTGCACTTTTCTTATATTTCAAGACTCTAGTATTTGACATTTTGTGAATGTAATAAATATTGACATTACAATCAATTTGAAACCCTTAAAGTTGCTCCTGTTAACAGTATTTCCTGTTTTTTTACTTCCTTTTCTGACCTTATAATTTACCTCAAGTTGCCTTTTGGGACATACATGCATGCATACATACTTACATACATACATAGCCTACATACATATCATACTTGCATGTTGAGAGAAGTTTATTTCAGCATCATATAAAATAAACAATAATGATAAAAATATTAAAGCAAACACAACTCTGGTATCGGAATAGTATCGGTATCGGCCGATATCTAAATTCAGGTATCGGGATCGGATCGGAAGTGAAAAAATGTGGATCGGTGCATCCCTAATTTAGAGTTTTATCATTGCATGATTTTAGCAATATTAATGAGTCATTTGAATGAAATAAATGAATCATTTAATATGGACTTCAGAGAAGTATCTTATCTCAGACAAGTAACTTGAACCGAACCTTCATCCTGTGGGTGATGTGAAACGTTCCTATGTGAGTCACTGTACTTTTCACCTTTGTTTTGTTTTCATAAGTGCTTTTGGGATAGTAGTAGTGAGCCAGTCTTCCTTTTAAGATCAGTTTCCAATATTATTGCAGTTGTCCTCTCGTTGACTCCGCAAAATAAGCTTTTATTCCACCCATCACCTATAGTTTGTGAAATTGCTGTCGGATTATAATGTAATTCAGTATGTGTCTATTTTCCTTCTAATGAAAGTCCATTGAAGTGCTTAGCATCTGTCGGAGAGTTTTGGGTTACAGGCCTATTGAAGCCCATTTTGTATTCCATTCACACTTGGAGTCCACCCTTTCCCTCTGCTCGGTTGGCGCAAACTGCTGACTTCAGGCTGGTTTTGCACTTTATTTTCCCTCCCTCCTTAAAATGTTTGATGATTTGAACCATGGAGGTTGGTCACCTGCGTTTCAGGAGAAATCCGTCTTCTGTCCCTTGGCGTAGTTAAAGGTGCGAGAGTTCACAGATGTTGAAGTACCATTCATGTTATGGAAAGGTTTCAAACTGCAGAAGCTTGGCCAAAAAGAACATTTCTCAAAAGTTTCTCAGAAGCTGCTCATATTTATTGGAGTTACATTCCATGTTGTAATTTTCCAGAACTTAATGACAACTGATGTAGGCCCACATTGAATCTGCAATCTGAATTTGGATCTGTGGAATGAATTAAAAAAATATGTATTTTATCAGAGAGTACTACATTCCTATTTATAGCCAAATGTTCAATGAAATTAGCCAGATAATAAATAAAAAACATGCTAAGGGATGGGAGTGTGTAGAACTTCAATGTCAGCGTTTGGAATTATGCTTTCTGACAGCATGTTTACTGTTTGTTTGCAGAAGATGAGCTGTCAAACCAGTATGACAGTTTCTTCTCATGAACTCCCGCTTTTCTGTTTGAGTGTGAAATGTTAAATGTTAAGGTGTTCATCACAGCCACAGGTATGTCATGATGCATTAATGTCATGTTGGAATCATACTAATTATTAGATATAATTACAGTTATATATAATTAGAGTTTAACAGTGCTGGTTAAATCCTTTTTAATTATTTGTCTCTGGCAGTGCAAACAGCTGTTCCATATGCAGATTTGTTGGAAGTGACAGAAAAATAAGTTAATTTCTGATTCTCTTGCACATTTTTTTTAATGTGCACCTGGTTACACTGGCTATAAAAGCTTATCAAACAAAAATATGTGTAGAAGTTGCTTCCTATCTACTTTTTAAATGTTGATATATTGATTCGTTCTAACATAACGTCATTGTGGTCAAGTGTGAGAAGTCAAAGTTTTCATAGTTTCTAACTTATAAGTGTAAACTAGTAATTACGTTAATTCTGATAACATGAATTCCCAGCAAAGGACCATAATTATATATTTTTTGAATAGTGGTATTTAATCTAATTTAACGTAACGTATTTTAAAGTAATGGTTTACACAAAAATGCTATCATCATTGATGCATGTTATGCATTTAAAAAATAAGTAATTTAAAATAATAAGTTCATTTGGGAGCTTCAGTCCCTATTCATTGTAACTAAACAAATAAAAACAATCCTTTTCCTTAAACCACATGAGATTGAGTAAATAATGACATCATTTTCAGTTGTGGGTGAACTATTCCTTGTAGGAGACTAACTTCCTCACTTGTATGTAGATATGTTCACTGATTTAACTGTCAGTCTCATAGGGTTGCAGCTGTATGCGTGCTGTCATTTATTAACGCATTAAGCCAAGGCTCTGGCAGGTCTGGGTCAGTGACGGTCCTGCCTCTTTGCTGTCTGGAGTCTTGTTTACCCAGCGAGTAAGGGTTAACCCCACCCACAGCGTGTGGGATTAGATCAGCATGCCGTATTCACGGGATTACAGCCCTGTTGTCTGTTTCTGAGACCAGGAAACTGTGCGCAGTCACGTAGTAACTACCGCTTCTGTTTACTCTTGCTCATGTCGGAGATGATATGTAAGATGACACGTGCTCGTTTCATCAGCCAGTTTCAGTCTGTGGAAGGTGTGTCTAATTTACATTTCTAATGAAACCTAACAGACAGAGTAAACATGTTTTATTTTCGCAGTTGAATGACATTGTTGTGTTTCCGCCACGGAATAAAAAAGTAAAAAAAGGTAATTGCAACTTTTTTCCCCCCGAGTTTATATCTCTCAATTCAGTTTTTTTCTTGGATTTCTGAGTTTGCAGGGTTTTTTCCTTTTTATACCACAATTCTGACTTTTTCTCTCAATTGCAAGTTTATATTCAAATGCATTATGCTAATTATTTCCATTTTGGTGTCTGGATTTCATGAATGAGATTCTTTAGTTATGAACAACACTGAGTCATCAATTACAAAGTTTTATTAGGGCATGTCTTTGTACCTGGCTGAGCATGACCAAACCTTCCATTGTTGTGATGGCTTCTTTCTCATAACATCTCATTTTCAAAAATTTACTAAAATAACTACTGCACTGCAGCAGGAATTCTGAGTCTAAAAGCCTGACAACATGGATTGGAGAGGTGGGGGATATAATACTCACGGTTTCCTTTGCCTTGAAATGTATTGCATACTTTGTGGTTGTTGGTCACAACCATCCAAACAATCTGGAATTCTAGCAATCTGCACAAGTTTAGCAATCTTTGCTGCTTAATTATTGTGGTAATCAGTGTGGCAAAAGATTATTACATTTTACATTTTTTTAAAAGTAAGTTTCTGTAAAATGTATTTATATTTGTGCAGTATTGTTTGATACTCTCTGTATGGACCAGCTGTTCAAGTTCCCAGCTGTTGGGAGTTAAGTAGAATAAGATGCTTACATTTTGTAAGCTAAAACTTAAAGAAAATCTTTTGTTGGAAATGATTCAAGCAAAGTTTTGTTGAATGAATCTTGGTGTTTTGATTATTGGTTTAATTCTGTTTGCCAATGTCTGTTATCAACCATTTATGGATAACTATGCAAATATGAACATGTCCAGATAAATTCAGGAAGCCAAATATTTAAATAAATGCTAAGGCCACATAAGGTCATAACTGACATTTGTGTAATGATGGTTACTTCTTGAAAAAAGATATTAAAATGGAACTTTTTCAATATCAATGTCTCAATTGCATAATGCATTTTTTTTAGAGCAATATAGAAATATAGTCCTTAGCAACAAATATCACATTAGAATCTAATGTATTTTAATGAAAAACAAAAGGTGTAAACAAATTTGTCTGAACAAGATACAGCAATTCAATGTATAGACATAAGATAATTCAGATGACTCACAAATAAATTGGTCAAAATACATTTATTAAAAAAAAAACAAAACTCTGTTTACTTCTGTAAACGTCAGAAGTAAACTTTGTTTATTAGTAAACATAATATAGCATTTGTTTTCTTGGCACAGCATTTCTGTGGTGGCATATTTTCATAATGAAGTATGTGTCTCTATTTGTGATGCAGTCTGTGTTTTGGAGCTTGTGTTTAGACAGTTTGTAGGCCGTGTCTTTTAAACTTGGTGTGGAACATGGTAAGCTATGGAAAGCTGGTTGATGACAGAACTTAACTATGTGTTCACAATGATCTGTGGTGAACATATAGACTGTGATTATTTAAAGGAATAGTTCACCCAAACACGGAAATTCTGTTATGTCATTCCAATCCCTGCTGTTTTTTTCTCTCTGTCAAACATAAAAGCAGAATTTCTTTATTTTCCATACAATGACAGTTCATAATGACCACGACTGTCAAGTTCCAAAAAGATTTTTCAAAATGCCCCCTTTTCTGTTTCATTGAAAAACAGTATACCATACATGTTTGTTTTGAACTAGTCCTTCAAAATGTAACTGGTTTTTATTTTCTTTCTTGATGGATTCACTTCTCAAGCTCTGTATTACTGATTTCTCATGCGTTTAATATCATTGTGTTCATGAACACCTTGCAAAATGTTTCATGTTCTCTAGCTATTAAATTTTTGAGTTTGTCTGTGTTTGTTACATTAGCCTATATATTTCATGTTTACTTGGCATGAAAAACACAGTCTTGTAGTTGAAACCGCCTCAATGGTTAAAGGGTTAGTTTAAATTCTGTCATTTACTCGACCTCATGTCATTACAAACCTGTAAGACTTTCGTTCATCTTCAGAACACAAATGAAGGTCTTTTTGATGAAATCTGAGAGTTTTCTGTCCCTCTATTGACAGTCTACGCAACTACCACTTTGACGCTTCAAAAAGTTCATAAAGAGATTGTAAAACTAATCCATATGAATTGAGTGGTTTAGTCCAAATTTTCTTCACTTTATATGATGAACAGATTTAATTTAGGCTTTTATTCACAATCTCATTTGAACATTCATCAACAAACTCATCATTTGTGGTAAGCGGAAGTTCAAGCATGTTCTCGACGTGTGAGAACCAATGAGTTTATTCTTGTGTGTTACACAGTATGTTTGAGCTTTCGCAATAACCAACGTTGAGATTTCTTCTCGTGTTCGGTTGAGCTTCCGTTTATGTTCGCTGATCAATTTTTTTTATGGGAATAAAATCCTAAATCTGTTCATCATATAAAGCGATCGAGTCTCTTCAGAAAATTTGGACGAAACCCCTCAATTCAGATGGATCGTCAAAATGGTAGATGTGTGGACTGTCAATGAAGAGACAGAAATCTGTCAGATTTCATTAAAAATAAGTTTCTTTGTGTTCGAAGATGAACGAAAGTCTTACGGGTAGGTATGCACTGAAAGAGTTAAAAGGGCAAAAATATGAGCTGAACCCTCCGTGTTCATCGCTCATATTTCACACGCGCAGCATTTTTTTTTTGTATTTTTGTGAGCGGCTCCGCTTCCGAAGATCCACTACTTTGAAGCGACTGGCAACGCTGGTAAAACGACACTGCCCTCTCGTTCACTGATCCGCTCCCCGTTACGTTCTGCTCACATGCTCTGATGATAATAGCTTTGTAGGACTGTACTCTGATGATGATCTTTATTTTGATAATTGATCAAATAATAAACCTGTTAAATCTGATTCTGTCACATAAAACGGAATGAAGGGTAATATTGATATTTAATAAATTCTTTATATATTTTGTCCAATTTTGGTGTTTATTTTATTAGCTTGCATTTATTTTAAGATTCGATTCAATAAAATGATTGAATTAAATTAAGTCTAATGTTGGGTCATTCTATGAAAATGTCAATTTTTCTGTCCCTAGCCTTTACAGAAATATTACACTTAAAAAACACTTTAGGGTTACAATTTCTTTACATTTTAAAATAAAACAATATGTTATTTGAACAATTACACCTTCTTGAGCCATCAATGTGGCAATATTTGATTTTTATTAATTATTTAGAATTCCAAGCACCACAGAAGTGCTCGTCCCCACAGTCATGTCCAGAGAGAAAATCCTTTATTTTGAGGTCAATAACAGATTTTTACACCATTTAAAATACAATAATGTATACATAACTATCAAATATATTATGTAAATGATATATATAAAAAAAATGCAGAATAAATATTATAAAATTTATAATGAAAGTAGTGGTCCCCTGGAGTTGTGTCACTGGTGTTACCGTTAAACAAAAATCTCTTATTTTGAAATAAAAATCACACTGATGACATCACTCGACTTCCTTCTTCCAATTTCCTGAATATCTATGAAAATAAGCCCATGGTAGATCCACTGTCTCTTTTCAGTTAGCAGAAATGTTCTCATTTATCTCATGATTTCATATGAAGCTTTTAGTTGAAGTCACTGGTATGACCTACTTTACTGTTAGGTAATTTAAAAAAAATGAGAATACAAATGGATTAAACTACTTAATTTAGTTAGTATACCCTGATTGACAACATGTGGTTTGTTACCTTGCAGCAGCCATTTTGTAAAATTAATTTTTCATGAAAATTGTCACTGGTGTTACTGTCACTGGTGTCACCTTTCTTATGGGTAAAACCAGTAACACCAGTGACTCCCATTTATAGATAAACTTTATTCAAAGCTATTCATTTAGATTATATGCCAAATGTAACAATTTAGTCTCATATAGGCTACTTAATTATAGTTGAAGAATAATGATCTTTGGTCTTATGCATGCCATTTGTGATTCATTGTGTCACTGGTGTTACTGTTTTTTTTTCTGTCACATTAAATACAATGTCACATGTGACATAGTAATAATGTTACATCCATTTAATTCTGCTACACTCAAAAGTTAAGATTTAAAGGATTGCATCATTACTTGATTTTAACTGGTTTTCAAATATTTTCATTGTTATAGCAAATAGATGGTAGCGCAGATGAACTAACCTCATTCAAGCACACTTTTAACAAACCTAATTAAAATAAATAAAACATAATCTCCTTATTTGTTGCATTATTATTATTTTTCGGTAACTCTGACTACATGTGCTCAAAAAAATTAGAAATAATATTTCATAAAAACCTTTAATATTGCCAAAGAAGTAAGGTAACACCAGTGACAAAAAAATGGTACATGCGGTCTTTAAATAAATGTACAAAAAATATAAAAAATCATTAATATGTCATTTATGCATATTCATAAAGTCAAAGGGTAGTCTAATAATGTGGTGTAAGTTTAAATGTTAGAAAAAGAAATCAATTTTAAGACATCTTGCCATACCAAAAGTGGACGTTTCTGTAGAATGACCCTGTTAATATAATTATATAAAAAACTAATGTAAAATAAGATATTAATACCTATTAATTAATGGGGTTTTGGCCCAGAATTTTCATTTCGGTGCTTCCCTACTTACGATTTGGAACGACATGAGGACAAAAAAAGAAATGATGACAGAATTTTAATTTTTGGGTAAACTAACCCATTAAGGATTCTGAGCACAGAGTTACTATTATACACATCACCGAGGTGTGGTGGATAGTGTTCAGACTGTAATTACGGGTAATATTAACGCATGCATTTTTGTAACTCCATTTGAAAGGATCGCCTACTTTTTTATATCAGCAGACTCACTACAGTTGCCATTCTTTTGAAAGAAAGAACCCTGCTAATTTCAGGTGGATACTGGCCTAGTTTGCCTCGCCCACATCAGTTTGCTTTGTTTACCTGCCCACATGCAGCTCTGTTGGCTTAGCTCCCCTCCTCCATTACAGCATGTGTATAATGATGTCATACTCCTTTGGTGATGTTACCATAGCGACAGCACTCCTTCTCACCTGATTATCTGGAGGGAAAGACACAGTAGGAGGAGGAGACATCACAGCTGTTTGATAGACGGCATAGGGGTGCAGCCTAATGTTTTATGCGACGGTAAAGGAAGCCCCTTCGCTCCCATGGGAGTTTTTAGATGAGGAAAATCACAGCCAAACAAAGAGACTTGAAGATAAATGTGCAGAGACTTCCTGTAAGAGAAATGAATGGGAAATATGTTATGAGTTGTCCTCCAGCACAAGGAGGTTGTGATTTTATTTCTCTGCGTTTATTAAAATCCAGAGATTTGAGTTATACATTGTATGTCCCTCGGGCTAGTGGTCTTTAAATATATTTGATCTTGCCCCTCACGGTCTGTCATGTGAAAGTGATTTTAGCTTTCATGTTTTTAAATGTTACATGTGATCTCATGATTTCCCTGGAACCAGCAGCAGTGCAATTAAACGGCGTGAAGGCGAGATAGAGTGAACTTGATATCATTATACTGAATCTAGACAGAGAATGTTTATCTAAATTGTGTCTGTGGTTAAACATCTGCTGCCTCACCATGACTTGAGTTTGTTCAGATATTATCAGCCCTAATCACCAGACATCTGGCCATATTGAGATTATCAGAATCGGCCAATAACTGTACCTGCTTTGCTGATTAAACGGAATAGTTCACCCAAGAAAAAAAAAAAAAAAGTTTGACAAAGCATTAACGGGAAGCGTTCGGTGCAGAATGTTACTGTCCAGTAATTTTTTACTGAAAATTAAACAAGAAATTTTTATTTTTTGTGTGTTTAAGCAGACCAGACAGGTTGCTGGAAAAATATATTTAAATATAAATAAATGTTAAAATGCATGAAATGTATACATTGATTTACCCTTTTAGTCTAGAGATATCGGCATCTTTTGTTGAAAAATGTGTCAACGTGTATGTGTATATATATGTGTGTGTGTGTGTATATATATAATATATATATATATATATATATATATATATATATATATATATATATATATATATATATATATATATATATATATATAAAGCCTCTAAGTGCCATTTGAAATTTTCTTCTAAAATTTGTATTTTTATCAAGCTTGTATATTTAAATTCAGTAATTTCACTTTAATGACAATTAATAGGTAATTTTCATTGCCATTAAAGTGAAAAAATATATGTGTATGTGTGTGTATATGTATGTATGTATGTATATATTACACACGCGCACACACATTTTTCATATTTGTTTTTGATGACCATGGAAATTATTTATTTTTAAATAATTTTTAAATGTGATTTCCATATGAAAGTCATGGATAGTAATAATCTTAAACGATGGAAAATAAATATTATATTGTTTTCTTATACTGAGCTAAGAAATTGCTTTTTTGTGTGATTGGCTGGAAATTGCTGTCTGAAGTAATACAGTCCTCTGTGTCTGAAGTCCTTCATTTTTTAAGCTAAAACTCTGACATGTCTTCCATCCACATGCCAACACAGGAAGCATACTGGAAATATATGGGGTTCCGACAGGAAGAGAAGTGTGGAAAGAGCTTTTTGTACAGTCCATTCAGACATGTAATATGGTCTATTTTTAGCCCAGAGTGTGTCACAATCTCTCTCCATAAAGTAAAAATGCATGATGCAAGCGTATATGCGTGTTTGTTTTAGAAGGCATGCTGTGAATCAAAACAGTTCTTTGGATTTCCTCTACTGTACAGTTACAGGTTGTCTATGTATCTAATTAGTTATTCATTCAGTCTTCTTGCTGTTGAGTTGAATAGATTTGAACAGATTGCGCTTTGTCTCTGTAATGCTGTTTATCAGCATGTCCGTAGTGGTTGTCTTCTGTTTCTCTCATGTCATACAAAGTTCAGTGTGTATTCATAGCAGCTAGGCTATATCATTAACACCACATTGCTGTGTGTGACACAGGCCAGATATGTGTCTGAAATTTAATATACCTATAGTGACAGGTCACACCATGGCAGAAATGTGGGAGTTTCCTCTGTGAAAGAGATACTGGATAAAGACCTGTATTCAATTATAGCAGGCCCTGTTTTGGAAGTGTTCAGGCATGCCGGGAGTTAAAATTGTTATGCTGTAACTTTAACGTGGCTATAGGGCCTTGCAGAATTATGTAACCTGGCTCTTAACATCCTCCCATGAGTCAGTGTGACGAACAACAGATTTTACATTTGCTGTTTTTGACAGATTTTTTTAGTGTTGGTTTGTTGCTGTGGTCAAAGTCTCTCTTTTTAGAAGTCTCTACATTATTTTTTAGGAAGTGGTCCATGTTCTGGGGTTTGTCACCAAGTTGTAAAACATAAAGATTTTAGGGGAAACATTACAGAGTTTCCACGGTCATGTAACACTTTGAAATGGTAAATGAACATTTTTAAATGACCTGGAAATGTCATGGAAATCATAAAAGTTAATGCAAATCAATTCATATTCTATTTAATTTTTGCAGTTATGGTCAACAAAAATATTTCATTAGTTTTGTGTTTTTTATTTAAATTACTTTATGTGTATTAGTATTAACAATGCTTCCACATTAGGCTAGTGCCAAAAAAACAAAACAATGCAGCCTGCCCTCTATTAAATGATCTCCATACAACTAGACCCATGTTTCACAATACTTGTATGGTTGTAGTTACATGCACATGGTCATGCTTCCTTCTCGGCTTATGGCTAGTCCTGCATGGAATCCACAGAATTCCATAAAATCTCAGCGGACTTCTTCATGATTTTAACTGCTGTTGTTTTCTACACATCCTTTTATTTTTTAAATAATGGTTTCAGCTTCTTTTAAATCCATTCCACAGATTTCTGCAGGTTTTCCCTCCACCATCAACACAGAAAATGTGAATAAAGTATGCAGGTTCTGTGGGTCTTATGTCTGAGTGACCATGTGGTGTTTGTACACGTGTAGGCTATATGTGAAACCAGCTTTTTTCCCATGCTCTTCAGGAGGCAATCTCCTCACTTGTAACTCTTTGAGGGCTTTAAACAGGTTAGTCAGTGTTACCCAAGCTTCGCCGCTGAGGGTTTCTGATATCATATACGTGCCGAGGTTCTCAGCTTTCAGGGGCCGACAGAAGTAAAGCCGCATTAGGACAACCAGAAAAAAAAAATCTATATTTGTCCTATGAGGTTCAATTTCTGCACACCTTCAAAAGAAAACAGTTTTTCTTTCACTCAGCAATCTTTGTTAAATGAGCTGTACTTTGAACGTCAATGTATTTCAGCGTCGTATTTGTTTACATGACTGCTGCCGTGCAAAAAAGTGTATCCATTTGATGCATTAGTGTCACGTCAGAGGGTTATATATGGAGAGAGGAAACGGGTAACCAGATCCATCTGCCTAAGTAGTGCATTCACACGCCTTTCCAATTTTCAAAGTCAATGCAACAGCCTGACATGTGTAGTGAAAGGACAAAATACTTTGTGACTGTGAAATCCATTTGTTATATATTATTATTATTATATTATTTATCCGATGTCAAATTATAAAACCCTAACAAAGCATAGGCTGCATTTTGTTGTTAGTAAATGACTATTAAATATATTAAGCTAACACCGCAGGTACGGTTTTATTTTTAATTGCAGTTTTTTGTATTAGGCTACATTCAGTTGTCAGCTAAAATTTCACGATTATGAAAACGTGAGGACAATGTCGTTACATCACGTCTCGTGGCTTTGTGACACTGAATCTTTCAGTGGCTGGCCATGGTGTTGCGCTGGCCGCTGGCACAGCAGTCTCAGAGCAGTGAGGTCAGGAGTGTGTTTTCACAGCAGACTAGAGCTGGAACCGAGTGAAAGGGCCCTCACACTAACCCTTCACCTACCTTCCCTTTCATCGTGTTTCGTGAGGTGGAGATTTCCTTCATCCAGACCACACCTTAGCAGTCTGTGTGAGTCTGAGTTTGTTTAAATGGGACTGTGTGCATGTACGTGTCCTTGGCCATGGGAAACTGCTAATTTGTGATATTTTAGATGTTCTATTTCGGTTGATGACAGCTAGCTGTGTGGTCACTTTCAGTTGCCCAATTGAAATACAGTCTGAATGTGATTCTTTAGATGGGTCTGGATTATGTATTTCAGTCTTTTTTGATTGCTCAGCATTCTTTTCTCTCCATGTCTTTAGAGCATCTTGGAAAATTTTCCCTTCCTCATTCTTCTTTCAGAAAACTTTCCTGCACACTAGCACATTACCGAAATCTCTGGTTATCAGCATTTCTAGGCCTTTTTTTCTATGTTGGCTAATGATATCTGGTCTTTGTCAGTCTGAATAGAAGAGTGTGGCATTCTGTGTGAGACTCTCTCACTGTTTAAGGGCAAAATACATTGCTTTACATGTAGATCAGAATCAGGAGGTCTCCTCCCATCTGAAGAATGGACAGTTCTTCACCAGAATAATCTTTAAAGAGGAACATACACATACTGATAAAAGTTTGGCTATGCAAGACTATTTGACACTTGAGTAGGACATCGTGTCAGCAATAGTTTTTGATAACCGTGCAGCAATGCGGTTTATTTTTCTTTATTATATCTGGGGTGTCTTGTTCACAGTAGAATGCACAGACTTCCAAAAGGTCAATGTTTCCTGTTTGGGTTTCTGTGCGTTCATCAGACTTCCTGTGGTCACTGACACTCAGATAAGGGCATGGGGCATTTTCAGCTCTTTAATGCCAAGTCTTTATTAGAGCTTCTAGGTCCTTTAGGCTATGTGAATTTTTTCCAGGCAAGGTTTTTGGCAGCCTACTCTATGTTAGTGAAAGGTGTTGTTAACTTTTAAAACCTGTTTCATAGACTTGTTTCACACAGTATGTTTTACATAACTGCATTAGGCCTAGGCCCTATATAATGTTCTTGCTCTGTAGAAACATAAAGTGATATATTAATGACTTGAGCTTACTTTTACATAACTTAATCATGAAGCAGTTCTCCTTTTTTTGCAGAGAGGATAATTAAATGTCATTATCACTAAACTTCTGTTTAGATCAATGAAACTAAAATGAGAGTGTTAGTCTAGAATATATATTTCTTTCCTCTGATATAGCTACTTCATGTAGATCATAGTATAGTAATGTCTGTTTCTGTAACTATACCAGGAAGCTTTCTTCCATATATCTTGTTAAATCCATGCTGTGTTGTCTTGCAAGGTTATGCTAGGTTGAAAATTTCAAAATATAGTTGTAGTAATTAGTAGAGGACTGTCTTGTATTTATCATTGACATAAACATCTAATAAGGAGGCCTAGATGCAATCTGCAGATTTATTTCATTTTCTGGACTAATTTTTAGGGAAAGTTTTCTGAAATTGTTTTAAAATGGTAAGCTGTTAAACAAAGTGATTAACTCTTATCCATAACTTAAGACACAATCAAAATGATCCTAAATATTGACAATGAAAAAGATTTTTACTTCTGCAATGTTCTGTGCGTTTCCATGTGTGCCATAGCAATCTCTACATAAAATGTTTGACAAATCTTTTCTTCTTTCTTCATTCAGGGTGAAAATGGCCTATGGCGGAAGTTGAATCGAAAACAGACAGACTCTGAGTGAGCTGGACGGGGCTTGTCCCATAATCCCTGCTTATCGGGTCAAGAGACCATGGGAGATGGAGGCGTCAATGCGGTGGGAGAAGGGGTGAATCAGTCCCATGTGCTCTTTGACCGCTTCGTCCAGGCCACCACCTTCAAAGGCACTCTCAAGGCTTTTCAAGAGCTTTGTGACTTTCTGGAACTCAAGCCCAATGAATACCGTGTGTTCTACCACAAACTCAAGTCCAAGCTCAACTACTGGAAAGCCAAAGCCCTCTGGGCCAAATTAGACAAGCGCGCCAGCCACAAAGAATACAAAAAAGGAAGGGCCTGTGCCAACGCCAAGGTATGAAAGTTTCCCTGGGGCATAGGAGAGTGTTTTGGTTACTAGTTCTCAAACTTTCAATGTTCTAATTTTGTTCAAAATAGATTTAGTTTTTATGTGGCTTGATGATTTGGTTTTTATTCTTTGTGGATTGGGTTTCTCAGTGTCTGATCATTGGAGCTGGACCATGTGGTTTACGTACAGCCATAGAGCTGGGCTTCCTTGGAGCCAAGGTGGTTTTGTTGGAGAAGAGGGATGCATTCTCCAGAAACAATGTGCTCCATCTTTGGCCTTACACCATTCAGGATCTGAGGGGTCTTGGAGCCAAGAAGTTCTACGGCAAGTTTTGTGCTGGAGCCATCGACCATATCAGTGAGTAGTGTATATAAAACAATTTTTCTTTTAGAGAAAAAATTAACAGTACAGACATCCATTACAGATGATCCCATTACAGCACTAAATGTAGATGTAAATGTGTTACGATGCACCTTGGAGACCTTCGTAGGTGTTCAGGGACTCCTATCAAGTGTGTAGTAAATGCTAATATGTGCTGATGCATCCCAGACATTCAGTAGCCACCTACTCATGTAATCATTGTGGGATGTGTTGGGTAAAACCTGCCAAAACAAAGGCTTTAAACTTTGCCAGCAAGGTATAACAGTTTTGCCCAAGAAGAAAAATAACTTGGATGTGCGTGTTGTTGAATTGACCATCTTGCGGAAGTGATGCATCTAATTAGAGAAACTCCTCTAGAATGTCTGGTCCACTTGTTGAGTCGGATGATAAACGGGGTCTATGTTTTTGAATTATCTTACTCCAGGTATTCGCCAATTGCAGCTGATGCTCTTGAAGGTAGCTCTTCTTCTTGGCATCGAGATCCACGTCAACGTGGAGTTCAAAGGCCTCATTGAGCCACCAGAAGACCAAGAGAATGAGAGTAAGATCACTTTCTTGTGTCCTTTCCATGCTGAAATTTAGCTGTTTCATTAATTTGTTTCCTTTTCCACATAAATACCGGTCGTTCTAAAGAGCCTAGCCCTAGGCATATCCTGAATGGACACTAAGTCTTGTGGAGAAAGGACTTGTCTGTCATCGCTGAACATGCTGTTGGTTTTTCAGGAATTGGGTGGAGAGCCGAGGTCCACCCCAGAACACATCCAGTCAATGAGCTAGAGTTTGATGTCATAATTGGGGCTGATGGGAGGAGAAACACACTGTCAGGTAAGAATAGCACTTCATATTGAAAATTGAGAATGTTCTCTCTAAATCTTTGGTTCTTGTCTTGACATGAAAAAAATAATAAGTGATGTGTGCTAAGGGACTTGAACAAACCTTGGTGTGTAACTCGCCCCACTCGGTTTATCCTGCAGGCATGAATATTTAGGAGAAATTATCTATAAAAGTGAATTCTTATAAATGTTTATCCTGTCTCTCCAGGGTTCAGGAGGAAGGAGTTCAGGGGCAAACTGGCTATCGCTATTACAGCAAACTTCATTAACCGCAACACGACTGCAGAGGCAAAGGTGGAAGAGATCAGTGGAGTTGCCTTCATCTTCAACCAGAAGTTCTTTCAGGACCTTAGAGAAGCCACAGGTAAAACAAGCACTCTTATTGAAGATATATCAGGGGCGTTTCCTCCAAGGAGGCAAGGGCCAAAAAATTAGATAAGAAAATAATCCATATTCATACCTGCAAACTTGTCGCTTTTCGGCGACAATCGCCGTTTTCTTGGTCAATTGGGTCATGTACGTGAATCGCGTAGAACCGGAGAGTTTTTTTTGGGGGGGGGGGGGGGGGGGGGGGGGGGGGGGGGGGGGGGGTATTGTTTCTCACAGTAACTGCCATGCAGGCTAGAATTGCGAAACATTATTGGATAATTCTTATAATTTACATTTCTCTGGGCCAATCGGAATCTTAGCACTTTTTCTCTTGGCCAATTGGAATCTTAGCACTTGCGTCATAATCTTGAAGCACACACACAGCGTCAACAACAGCTGAGCTCGCCATTTGCCTGGCTAAGTTACCGTGCGAGTCTAATGGAAACTCACGCATGAATTTTTCTGCATTGAACTTGTTTTAGCGCCCGCCAAAGCCGCCAAAGTCTTATTTGATCGGTGAATAATGTAGATGAACGGCTACGTTTGTGACAGGGCGCATGTTTTAACTAAAATAACGACCAGGGAGAGAGAGTGAGAGAGAGCCGGTCGCGCGCGCGCACTCTCTGTGTAAACGACTTCACCGTCTCCAAACTAGGCGCTGTGTTGCTCTCTCTCCCTCGCACATATTAATCAAAATAAATCGACACGGTGGTAAAAGGTCGGAAGACCAAAGTTTCGTGTGGAGCATTCAGAGATTTTTTTTCCCCTGAATTATACTGCTGGGTGTGAATTGTGCTAAATAAGTTTCCTTATCTTCTCTGAAAAGCGTTCCGGACATTCAGCTGACATAAAACAACACTTTAATTAAACGAAATAAAACTATACAGTGATGAAATGTTTTCTATGTTGACACAAATCTTGGATGTCCATGTCCTAACTGCTGGGATAATCACACAACGCGCACGACACGTCCAATTCGCGAACTAATGACTCCTTTGAACCGATTCATTTTAATGAATGGTTAAAACAACTGATCTTTCCAACAGTGAACTCAGGAGACGTCTGAATCGGTGTATAACTAATCAGTAACACTTTACAATAAGGTTCTATTTATGACATAAATTAAATAAAAAGTACAGTTTGCTAACTCAAGCTTAAACTTTAAAATAAATAAAACCACTTTTTTTTAAAAAGCATTTTAAAAATTTTTCCACACAGTGCTATCAAGAATCGATAAGAGAATCGTTAAAGAATTGGATCGATAATCAGAATCGTCAGTGGCATTATTATTGATAAAATTTTATCAAATCCCATCCCTATGTGAAGACAGTAAAATTATAATCAAACATTAAAGAACATACATGTTTTTTAATAGTTTTTTTTTAAGAGTTAAAAGATTAAAACATTTTGCTAACATGAGGTCTTATTGTGTCACTGTCAGTCTTGTTACATCAGTGCAAATCTAGGGTATGCAGATTAATTATTATTATTATACATCATTCATCAGCATGCATTGATTAATCCCATGGCATGTATAAAAAAAAAGTTAGTCTGCAACCCCCCCCCCCCCCCCCGCGACACTGTCACCTATTTTAGTGTGAGGAGTTTGCAGGTATGCATATTACAAAAATAAAACGACACAAATTTTACAAAATGTGACATTAAGAAGTGTATCACTCGTTTTTCTAAAGTAGCACTGTCCAACAGCGTCTTTCATGCTTCCCCTGAGCCCATTGAGTTTTAACAGACCCCCTAAAGTGTGTGGTGGGTTTGATGGGGTGTAATTGAGAATTAATGGGGGAAAGTCATGTGAGAGGAGGCAATGCCTCCATCGTGCTATGATTTAATTTGATTGGTTATGATTGGATACAATTGGTTTGTGTGATGATTCCCGCCTCTTTTTTTTTTGTGCGCGTTCACAAATTAGTCTGAATGAACAAAATGATGCCACTAATGGGAAGACTAATTAAAAAGTAAACAACTCAGTCACTTAGATTTTACCGCTTTGTCAAATCAAAATCAAACTTGAGATGGCCTGAAAACATGATGACTTTTTTTTTTTTTGTGCAATCAGCTTGGTGAAATTAAAAGTACATCTTCATGTCTTTGACCTGTTTTTACAGAGCTTGATGACTGATGATGATCTGAGAATAAGTTGACTATTAAAAAGAATAGCTGAACATCAGTTAGTATAACATGGACATCAAATTAAATATATTGTTTAAATTGATATAGCCTTTAGTTATTGTTTTAGAATAAATGTAAAAATGCTTAATACTTAACTTGATGAGATTTATACTTGGTTTTGATAAATAGAAAATAAATTACATTGTTAGGATTTAATTTAAAATACAAAATAGAGTTGTTTTGCTTCTTTCTTTTTTTTTGTAATGTAAAGTAATGTTTATTTAACTAGGAAAAGGTAACAACCTTAAGTACAACACGTAACACACACAACTGAGGACTTTGCTTCCTCATTTCAGAACACTGCATGAATCTCTTTTGTGGTACTTCTTGAAGTTCCAGCCGTGTAGGAAATAAATACATGGAAAATATGTTATTGATGATCTGTCCCTGTGCTTTGTGTTGAGGGCAGTTTTTGTTGCTGTTTTCTGAGTTGTATAATCAATGTCATCCCTCTCTCTCTTTCTTCTGTTGATTGAGGGAGTGGGCGCATTATCTGCTGCACAGATGGAACATAATTACATCAGCGAACGGATGCAAACAACTTCCTCTTTCTCTGTCCCCTTTTCCCCCGTTGACATGCTGTCTGTCACATCTCCACTTTAATCTATCCCTCCCTCTTGCTCCCTCTCACTCATTTTGTCCTTTTCTCTGTTGGTTTGCCTCCACAGGAATTGACCTGGAAAACATAGTCTACTATAAGGATGACACACACTACTTTGTAATGACTGCCAAAAAGCAGTCTCTGCTGGAGAAGGGCGTTATTCTACATGTGAGTGATCAAAGAGTTTCTTTTGCCAGTTTTTATACTAATCTC
This sequence comes from Abramis brama, assembly GCF_963993115.1. Classification (NCBI taxonomy): domain Eukaryota; kingdom Metazoa; phylum Chordata; class Actinopteri; order Cypriniformes; family Leuciscidae; genus Abramis; species Abramis brama. The sequence goes on from NC_139971.1 coordinate 29,522,087, forward strand.
CACTCTTTTCTCTCTTTTCCCTCACTCTTTATCTCAGTCTCTTCCTGTTTGCCTTTCTATGTCCCTTAGAAAAGTACTAGCACACCTCTACTCAAGGCACATGATTTGACTTATGTAGCACAAACATACATTATGATCCTATTGGAAAAAAACAACCTTGAACGGCTTAAGCTGGTTTTAGTTGGTCTGGTGTGGCAGGTAAACCAGCTGATTGACCAGCTAAATCAGACATACATTAGCTTGGTGAGGCTTAAACCATCTAAGACCAGCAAAAAAACATATGGTTTAAGATGTTTTTTTGGGGGGTGTTAAATGCCAAAGTACTGCCTTAACCAGAACTATTAATGAATATACACTACTTTTCAAAAGTTTAGGAAGAGTTTATTTTTAATTTTTACGTTTTATTCAGCAAGTACACATTCAATTTATCGAAAGTGACAGTAAAGTCATTTATGTTACATAAGATTTCTGTTCCAAATAAATGCTGTTCTTTTGAACTTTTGGTTATACTTTATTTTAAGGTGTCGTTGTTACACTGTAATTATACATTTATATTATAGAGTAATATTAAGTAATGTACTTACTATAAGGTTAGGATTAGGGTTTGGTTAAGGGTTAGTTGCATGTAATTATGCATAATATATAGTTATTACTATAGTAACTACATGTAACATATTGTATCATACGTATCCTACTAAAGTTCTAGGTGTTTAATTATGTCTTTAGAAGGCTTTTTGGCCATAGGAGTGTAAATAATCATTACTTTGAGCGGACAGTCTGTTCCCATTTATTCACAATGAGCTCTTCTGCTCTGTTCCCAGTACTGCCAAGTTTGTTGAATCATTAACAAGGAACCTCAATCCCAGCCCTCTCTCTCACACTCATACATAAACTCTTGCACGATACGACTGATATAATGATGCACAGTAATGACACAAATTAATGTAGTTCGATAGGTTGCAAGAGAGTCATACTTGCTTTGCATTTTTCAGGATAAATTACAGAATCCCACTGGGGAAACAAACACTCGTATTTAATGTGTCAGGATTATACTGTAATGGTGCTCGAAATAAAGCCATTTTAAATGAGTGTCAGTGCTGAGAGTCCTCATCCGTTTTAAAAAGCCTGGCTGTTAGCAGAAACAAACACTAGTCTCTCGTAGCAACATGAATCAGAGAGGAAAAGACCTCTCAAATATCCCATTACCACACCCACAGCCACTCATCACTGAATTATATGCCTTGCGGTGCTCTACAGTTGCAGACAACTGAGCGTAGTTTTGAAAAATCAAACCCACCTTATGACGTAATTACATTGTTCTCAGTGCTGAAAATTGTTTGACTGTTGGGTTTTCATGTTTTATGGGGACTTTCCATAGACATAATGATTACTTTCAGCATTTTTACATGTTCAAAAACATCACTTAGTATGGATTTCCATCTTTGTAAGGACATTTTGGCCCCTTCATGTTGGGATTACTTGAACCACACACACAGAACACAAAACACCCTGGTCATAGTATTTTAAAGTATTATTATATTCTTTTTTTATTAAATAAAATATGTATATTTATTTTATTTATTTATTTCCCCCCCACTCTTGTATAGGACTATGTCGACACAGAAATGCTGCTCTCCAGGGCCAATGTTGACCAGAAGGCTTTGCTCTCCTACGCTAGAGAGGCGGCAGATTTCTCTACCAATCAGCAGCTTCCTAAACTGGATTTTGCCATCAACCACTATGGCCAACCTGATGTCGCCATGTTTGACTTCACCTGTATGTATGCCTCCGAAAATGCAGCACTCGTCCGCCAGCGCAACGGCCATAAGCTGCTAGTAGCCCTGGTGGGGGACAGCCTTCTAGAGGTGAGTGGAAAACCCATGTGGAGAAGAGAAATAAGACTATTTTCTTGTAAGGTAGTTTGTTATTTGTTATAACCTACTTTAATAGAACCAGATGGTGTTTTTCCATGAAGTACCACAAAATTGGCTTTTGCTCTTCTCCAATGGCTTCCTTTGACAAATTTCAACTTCTGAAAATACATTTTCTCACATAAATCTGAAACCACCACTTTAGAATCTGTGGTAATGAAAGCATTACTTTAAAACATCACACACAGTTAAACTATCTAGACTGCGGCTGTGAAGGGTAGTTTTTCCATTATATTCCAAACAGAAGGTGACTGATTTCTAATATGAATTTTACAGCCACTCATTTATCACTCTTAGTGTATGAGGAACAAGTTGACTGATGGAAATGTGGTGTTTTTTTGTGTTTAGCCATTTTGGCCAATGGGCACTGGAATAGCAAGAGGTTTCTTGGCAGGCATGGATGCAGCGTGGATGGTGCGTAGTTGGGCTAATGGAAGCTCCCCTCTGGAGGTCCTGGCTGAACGGTAAGACAGATTTTATGTTCAGAACAGAAAGCTAGTGGGCTGCTTACAGCATGCTGTGCAGTATATACTACTCCAACCATATAAACCCCCCCATACCCCCCCACCCCCCAAGTTTTGAATGGTGTTGTATGTCTGCGTGGTGTTTTAATATGCTTTAAGACAAACCATGTGCAAATTCATCAGTCAAAAACACCATTGCTGAGTATTTTCTCCTCAAAACTGCAGTGTACCAAAGACAGTCTCAAAAACATGGTTTCAAACCGCCCCTGTTTTCTACGTCACAAATATGTAACCAAACTTGTCAACGTGCGGGGCGGGGCTTTTCCACAGTGAGCACAAGAACACCTATAAGAAGGGACAGGAAAAATCGTGTATGTAATGCAATATAGCTGGGTAATTATGTATATGATAATTATCATTAGAGTGTTTCTAAGGATGCTGATATTTGAAGGCAGCTGTCTGACTCTGAGATGACCAATGGGAACATGGTTTGTGTAACATTAGCAACACATTGTTATCCGTTTGATAACATAGTCGAGCCAAAGGCTTATCCTATCAATTACCGTTTTGTGTCCACTGTTGTAGAGAGCGAAACATAAAATGTATTACCATTCTGATACATCGACTTGTCAACGACCCTGTATAATTCACTCTTCGTCGTCTTCTGAATCATTTTCTGAATCAAACATATATGGCTGACTTTAACCAATATTTCCACTTGCAATTATGTAGGGTTTACTACAGTAAAGTTAACTGAGTGGATCAGGTAGTCTGAGCAGGTGTGATTGAGTGGAGGCGGGGACTAATTTGCATATTCATGGTTTCATGAGTTCATGAAGTCCTTTGGTTGTCACATGACCTCACTGTGTTGCTTGTTTTATTCAGCAAATCGCATCGAGGTATACTAATGGGAATAAATGCTATTTTTATTTTTTTTTGCATTTTAATTCGATTTGTGTTAGAATTTTTTAACTTTTGACAGTTGCTCTTGATATAGCTAAATTTTTCACTCTGGAAATGAAAGGTCTAGGTGAACTTATTGCATTGTGAGAAATCATGTATTGTAATCTCGTGCAGTGTGAAAAGTGGGGAACACAACTGCATGACACAAAATCGCAAAAATGTATATGCTTGTTTTTCCAGCACTATATAGGGAAAACATTGTGAAAATATGAAAGTCACATTGTACACCATTTCAGAGTTCATACACAAATAGAGATGTTGAATATCAAAAAAATCCTTTACTGCATACTATACAAATATGAGTAATATGGTGTTATGCAATACCAAAAACATCCAGAGTGATATACTGCTGCTGCAGAGCACTTATGATGAGGTTGACAGTGATTGTGTCTTCAAACTGAGCAGTAAACAGCTCAAGCCCTCACAGGCTGTCATTTACTGTTACTTTTCTCCCTGCACTGTTATTTTGCTGCATACGGCAGGGTAAGTCACAGTGGTAAAGCACTTTTCTACTTGTATGCAATAAGCAGCATGTTTGTGGGGAAGCAAAAGTGTTTTGCGAGCGAGTAGCCTGCATGATGTCTCTAGGGTCTCATCTTGAGACATCATCACTAATGGGACTAATGCCAAGATTAAGGGAATTTGGGTCTGATCTCATGGTGTGTAGTAATCATGACCACTGCTCCCTTGGGTTTCAGGGAAAGCATCTATCGACTGCTGCCACAGACGACACCAGAGAATGTGAGTAAGAACTTTAGCCGCTACAGCGTTGACCCAGCTACACGGTACCCCAACATCAGCCTTCACCAAGTGAGACCCAACCAGGTGGGTTTTTGCACAGTTGACCCATCAGCCTAGTTTTAAACCAAAATACTGTACTAGTCAATATTTGGTCATTTTAAGATGGTCGCCATCATCCAAAGATCACATACATTCCCCTTTTGTCAGTTTTTTAAAGGGGTGGTAAAACGCCTTTTTTCGAAGGCTTGATTGTGTTTGTGGGGTGCACTGTAACATGTGTTCATGCTTCGTTTTTAAAAATTCGCATTATTTTTCACATATTTAACCATTATTCTACACTGCTCTGTCCCTCCCTGTAAAAACGGTCGGATGATTTCCGCGTTCTATGAAGTCCCCTCCCTTTAAAATACGCAATGGGCTCAGATTGGTTAGCTGGCCCAGTGTGTTGTGATTCGCTAACCGCCAAGTGCACGTTGTTCGGACACGTCGGACACGTCAAACATTGGCTTTACAACAGTAGCCAAATCAAACACAAAACCATGTTTAGCATGCCTGTAGATAAACAAGCATGTAGATAAACAATACATAAAAGCTATAATCAAATAATAATTTACACTGATCACATAAACGACAACACAACAACCACGAACATTCCAAGTTCGCTGCGCTGGTGATATTAAACAGAAGTTTGTATGTGTTTGTCGGATAAGTATGAATTAACGTTAGCATTTAACAAACTGGTTTGTGGAGCCAAACAGCGTTGTCCTTTGTTTACTTCCTTGCTACAACGTACAATTAACAATACAAACTATTACAGGAAAACACAACGACGAAAAATAAATCATACTTACAGGTTGTGGCCCGTAAACAGTTTCTGTTTTTAAAGTTGGAACTGCTCCATCTTTCAGGACTAGCCGTTGTGCGAATCCTTCATCGGAGGAGGGGTTTATGTAAATATTGGGCTTAGTGATGTCAGCAAGCCCGCAGGAATGTCGTGTAGTCCCTACTGGCCGTTTTTTGTAGTTCTTAGAAATTGATTTCTTTAAAAGCAAATATCTCCCTTTGCTTTAAACTTTGAAAGTTGTAACTTTGCAGATGTTGTTTATGCTCAAACAGCAACATTACACACTAACTAAATTTAGAAAAGTGAAATCGTGTTTTACCACCCCTTTAAAAAAAATTGCTGACAGGCTTTGGCAATGGATACTTAATAGAGCTGTTTAATATATTGGCAGAATTGGCACCATATGGGTTATTGTCCAGTATTAGGTTGTTTTTTTTTATTATTGATTTGTGTCAGTTGTAATTGGATAAATATAATCGGTTTTGGATATTTAGGGTGTGTTCACACTTGTAGTTCGGGTCGCTTCGTCCAAACCAAAAAAATAAGCATTTAGTCCTTGTCTGATTAGCCTTCAGATTGGCATTTTTATAACCAAACATAAAGGCATAAGGATATGTTCACAACCTGATTGGTCGACTTTTATGACGTACCGGTATTGCCTATTTTGAGACGGAACTTACCGAACATTCAAAATAATGCTGTGTACTGGGATAAATGCACTCGTTGCATTTATGTGTATGATGGTGTTTTGATCAGCTGAGAACTCGTGAAGAGCTTATAAAATGTGTAAAGGAGTCAAAACACACATAAACGATCTGCTGCAAGGAGACGCGGTTCTGATGCTTGTACTGAACTGTGAAAGGCAAACTAAACTATGATGAGAAAAAAAATATATATGCATGATGATTCTTTCCTTTTTAGGGTCTTGTCTTCCTGTTTTTGGTTCGTTTACATGTCTTTGGTCCGTGTTGCGTTCATATTTCCGTCGAACCACACCATAGTTTGTTTGGAAGTGGACCGAGACCCATCTTTTCAGCGGTCTCGGTCCGCTTATTTGGTGCACACCAGGGTTCCGATGGCAGCATTCAGACATGTTCAAATAAACTGCACTGAGCAATCGCACGATTCGCACCAGGGTTCGTTTTAATTGAAAATTAAAGATCATTACTTGTGAAAGATCATTTGTCTCCTTATATTTTACATTTGCCACTCTTTTAAAGTTAATATTTAAAATATGGATTTATAATATGTTTATAATTTGTGTTAGATATTTATTTTAATAATTAACACTTAAATGTAATATTTAGAAAATCCAATAATAATGATTACATTATAAATTGACTTGTATTTAAAATGATTGATTTGTAGATTTATGTATTGACAAAAAAAGTATTGAATTTTAATATTGGCCATTTATCAGTTATTGGCTATAACATAAAAACAAATGAAGGCTTATTTGCATTGGCCAGAGGTGTTGCATCCCCAAAAATAATTTATATTTTCAGATTATTTTACTGAGTAGGGCTATTTTGAGTAGGGCTGCGACTAATGATTATTTTGATAATCGATTAATCTGTTGATAATTTTTTCGATGGAAAATCGAAAAATTATTATACATTAACAACCTTTTTCATTTTTAACAACCTAAATCAATTCTTTTAAACAATGTTATTCCACATCCTTCACAATGCTGTTCTCCAAACAATGTGTAATATAAAGTACAAATAAAAAAAAAAACAAATATTGTGAATGTATCTATGTAGGCTATGCTGTGCATAAGCAAAAAAGGGTTAAAATACAAACATTACATTCTAAACCTATCAATTGATTGCTTACTATTTTAAAGCAGAACTTAAAATGACTATTAAAGATGAGCAAAAATAAAAGCACAAAATGTTAACTTGTATGAGGAACACATTCACTCGTCTGAACATAGTAATCATATTACATTAATGGGCTATTCCAACAATAGTGCATTTACTGTTACTGCTCTCATAAATATTTACTTATGTTAGATGTAGAATTTTAAACCTATAACTTTAAAAATTGTTTTTTTTTTAGCAAAATGTGTATTTTAGTCAGAATTATTATGCTCCTATTCTACTGCGCTCCGTCTGTTTGATGCGTATGCGCCCACCAGCTCTCGTTCATTGAACACTGAAGTTTAACAAGACACTTGTTGTCAGAATATGCTAAATGGAAATGCTTGTGGGACTTTCTGACATTTACAGATAAGGATATATCCATAAAATTTAAGTTATGCGCTGAAGAAAACACATGTCAGATGCTTTAAACAGCACACGCATCTGTCAAAGAACAACAGTGCAAGACGTGGTTAATGTGTTTGAACGCTTATAAATATAAATATATTCTCATCTTTTGGACAACTTGGATCATGTACTTAAACTGCAGCTGTGTCCTCTGCTGTTTTCCATGTGCGTTTTTTCAAAGAAATGTGTTCTTCACAACCAATCAATAATCAAATTCGTTGTTGATTATTTTCATTATCGCTAATAATCTATTATATCATTAGTTGTTGCAGCCCTACTTTTGAGTAAATATTGTGTTTACATTTTTTTAATGTGTATATATATTGGCATTAAATCAGCCATCTGCCACCCTGCTCTCTAAGTAATGGCATCAGCCATTGCAAAAAAAAAAAAAATGTTGACCACTATTTATTATTATTAAATATGATATTGGATCGCTTGGATAATGGTGGCCCTCGTAAGAAATAAACATGAGCACTAATACTATAATTGTCCGCAGGTACGGCATCTGTTGGACACTGGAGAAACCAGGGATTTGCGCATTGACATGGAGAATGTGGTCAACTCTTCAACTCCTAAGCTCACAAGAAATGGTGGGTAGATTTAGTGTCACATTAGTATTGCACATCAGCTGTGGTTAAATTGTTTTTTCCTACATTTATTTAGCCTTTTCACCCTTCATGTTGGATGGTGTCAAAAGTAAATGTGTATAACTTGATTTATTCTCCTCCTAGAAATTCTGCTTGAGAAGCAATTGCAAGGTAATTTTACGGGCGACTGATCTGAATGCATGACATTCTACAGGCTTTTCAAAAAGCTTTGTGCAGTTTATTGTATGAAAAGAGTAACTCTGACATGGAATGGAAAAGTGTCTTTCGAGCGCTACAGAATTAAACAACTATGCACTAACATATTTGTGGATTTTCACAAACTTAGAACTACTGCTAGTGTCGTCAATGTCTTGAATGTTTCATAACCACTCAAAAGGGAATGAAATGCACCATGAAAGTTCTTCAGGCCCTGCTCTGGTTATGTGACTAACTCCGATCTGATTGGATGTCGGCGCATACCATTATTGAATATGCATATTCTTGCTTCAGAGGCGCCTGCTGACTTGCTTACTTCCCATCAGAGTCCATCGTGCGCTCCAGTAAGCTGCTGAACTGGTGTCAGAGGCAGACGGAGGGATACCGAGGTGTTAGTGTGTCTGATCTCACCACGTCCTGGAAGAGTGGCTTGGCGTTGTGTGCGCTCATCCACCGATACAGACCAGACCTCATGTAAGTGCAGTATGCCACATGCTGATCCCAAAAAATGCCCTGTGTTATTATGGTTCTATATTTAGAGATGCAGGACTGGAGGACAAACACTGCTGCAGAGAATCAGAGATCCAGTTCATACAAAGAATAGCATAACTTGTTTTTGAGAGGACGTGCAAGTCATATGCCCCTGCAGTTTGAGAAGACAGGAGATCAAGGCAAAGTTAAAAAGAAAAATGTTTGCCGGTTTTGTTGTATGAATGAGCTTTGGACTATCATCATAAAAGATGCATTCTCTACTGTAGATTTTTCCTTATTTAAAGGCTTTACACAAACAACTGAATAACACCTGTGACAAATGTTTAAAATGATTGGTACTTTTATTCAGCAAGGGTGCATTAAATTGAACAAAAGTGACAGTAGTAGAGACATTTATAATGTTTTATACATTTTTCTATCATTTGACAATGTAGACGGGAGTAATTCTGAGAATAAATTAAGTAATTCTGCTGAAAATTCAGTTTTACCGTTATATAAATAAATGACATTTTAAGATGTATTAAAATCAAGATTTTTTTTAAAATTGTAATTGTATTTCACAATATTACTGTTTTTACTGTTATTAAATTCAGCCTTGGTGAGTGTAACTGAAAATATTAAAGTATACATTACTATAAAAACTAATGTAGTCCAGTTTAATCGGATTCACAAATGAATTACTCTTATGAGTAGTTTTTTTTTTAATGAATAGTTTATAAAGATAATTCACCGGTTTGAATCAATCTGAAACCCTGTCCTATATTTTTTCTATATATAAGCAAAATGGACATTTACTACTGAGGTATAGTCAAATTAATAAGAATCAAAATTGGAATTGAATCAAATCGAGAACTTGTTAATCAAATCAGTCTAAAAAAATCTGTATCAATACCCAGCCCTGTTTTATAATAGGAGACAGAGAAAAACATATTAGTCAAAAACTAGACACAAAACAAAAGATTCAATGAGCCAAAGATTCAACCACTTTGCTGTTAAGCTGCAGAATATGAGTCAGCAGTGATACGGTCTTTGATAATAATAATACTCAAATGTTTCTTCACCTGTGGCAGTTAATTTGTCTTCACCTCGTTACTTTCAATGAGCTACATATAGCTTTGTTCACCATGTAGTATTTATTTACTTGGCATATTCATCTGTTGAGTACAGCACACTGTAATAAAAGTACATTTGGTTAAGTTGCTCTGTTGCAGAAGGGCAGAAACTGTAGTTATTCTTTCACTGGGGTCTGTTGTGTAGAGCAGCTGAAAGCCTCATTAGCCTTTGAGACGTACATTAGCATTATTATAACTCTCTCCATTAGAGCAGATGCTGAGTGACCTTTAAAAGCTTTTGCTCATGAGCTGTTTGTTATAGTCCGCTAAACTAGTCTGCATTTTTGTTTTTAGGCAGCATTAGTGGAATTCTCTGAGGAATATACTGTACTCCGACAATTTCCTTCCTCGCTAGCTCTCCAGACACTTATGCAGTGTATTAGTTCAGTTTTGTGAAATATTGCAGTTTAAATTTTCTATTTTAATATGTTTAAAGATTCCTGTGGTGTTGAAGCAAAATTTTCAGCATCATTACTCTAGTCTTCAGTGTCACATGATCCTTCAGAAATCATTCTAATAAGAAATGTTTCCTGAGCACCAAATTATGGAGCTAGAATTGTCTTTATTACATGCGAGAAAATAAATGATCTGAGAGAAAAAAAAAAGTTTGAGAGAAAAAGTTATCACACTGATAGCAAAAAAGCATTTCATGAGAGTTAAAATAATATTTGAGAGAAAAAGTTTTCATACCAATAGCAAAAAATAATAATATTTGAGACTAAAAAAAGTTTTGACAGAAAATATTTTCTCATAGAACATAAAAAAATATAAATTTGAAATTTTTAAAATTATTTCTGAGAAAAAAAATCTCTCTCAAAATACTTTGAAAAAAACTCTCAAATATATATTTTTTGCTATCAGTGTGAAAACATTTTCTCTAAAAAAAAGTGTTTCTCTCAAAACGCTTTTCTTTGCTCTCGATGCAATTTCTTGCTCTCGTGTCAGGATTTTGCTTTTGCTGTGAAAATTGTGTCATGGGCGGGGCCACGTTCCTATTGGCCAGTCGGGTGAGCATCGTCTTGTCTTGGGAGTCAAACTGAATCATTACACCATTGTTCGGTTCACCGGCATAGATGCCGCCTCTGCCTTAGTTGAGCATATAATACACAAAAAACACATTCATTCATGAATATGAGTGCTATTTTTTAATGTTTAATCTTCAGTGATGCTGAACTTGCTCAGCCAGCTACCCATCGAGTTGTGTGTGTCATCATCTTACCCATACGCGTAGGAGCTTCAAAATCGTTTTGTCCCCCCCACTATTTCCCAATGTAAGATTTTGTTTTGCATTGCCTGCCTATCTCTGCCGATTTCGGAGTCTCCAAATGAATCCATTCTGCAACTTTTAAATGCATAATTACATTTTAAAAAAACGAAATTATAGGCTTAAGTGCAGGGTCCGAAAGTTGGTCGTTATGTCGCTATGGTTACACACACACACACACACACACACACACACACACACACCGGTGCGCTCAAAGTCGTCTGTCAGTTGTGCAGTTACCCAGAATCTCCTGAATGAAGTTAAAACCCATCATGTCACTGGATGAAATAAAATCGACTAGCAAAAATACAGGAGGCCGCCTTACAAACGAGTGTGTGGAGGATATTGTCATTTCGCCGTAAGGTTTTTTATTTTTTAAATAAGAGACGATCTAGGGCTGAAATGTGTTTTTTAAATCAAGTGATCAAAGTGCTCGTTGCCGCTGCGATCAGTGGCGCGATACAGTGTTTTCTTGTGTGGCTCGCGCACACGCCGCACTGTCTTCACTCGGACGCGCGCTTCAATCCGTTGCGGATACTCTCTCTTCGTTCTGGTGAAATCACAAAACATAATGCACACAAACGTGTCCCTGCTTGATATACAACCACTGATGAACATAATCGGTTTTGATGAGAGAAAAAAACTACGAGAAAAAAAAAAACTATACAAGTGCAGATTAGAACCCAGAACCTCTGACACGCTTGGCGAAAGTTCTACCACTGGACCATTAAGGTAACATATTTTGAGCATTTAAGTGCTTTATTCCCCCGAAGCCCCCTAGCATTTACTGTCCCCCCCAGATTCAAAATTGCTCCTACGCCCCTGATCTTACCCAAACATTGGAGTGTCCGTGCTCAACTAAGGCAGAGGCGGCATCTATCCCGGTGAACCGAACAATGGTGTAATGATTCAGTTCGACTCTCAAGACAAGACGATGCTCACCCGACTGGCCAATAGGAACGTGGCCCCGCCCATGACACAATTTTCATAGCAAAAAATATATATTTGAGAGTTTTTTTCAAAGTATTTTGAGAGAATTTAAATTTTTTTATGTTCTATGAGAAAATACTTTCTCTCAAAACTTTTTTTAGTCTCAAATATTATTATTTTTTGCTATTGGTATGATAACTTTTTCTCTCAAATATTATTTTTTCTCTCATGAAATGCTTTTTTGCTATCAGTGTGAAAACTTTTGTCTCAAACTTTTTTTCTCTCTCAGATCATTTATTTTCTCGCATGTAATAAAGACACAATTCTAGCTCCATACAAATCAGCAATCTTGAAAACAGTTGTGCTGGTTAGTATTTTGTGAAAACCACTTTTTCTTTCAGTTTACAGTATATTCAACCACATTTATTTGAAATAGAGATCTTTTTTAACGTTATAAATGTCTTTTGTCACTTTTGTTTAATTGAATGTGTCCTTGCGGACAATGATTTCTTAAAGTTTGACTGACTCCAAACTTTGAATGGTATGTCAGTTTGATGGTTTGATGTGGATGTTTTCAAATTGATCACTTTTTTAAATTAAGTAGTAGTTCTTAGCGGTTTCTGTTTCAGTTCTAAAAGCGTTCATTCTAACAGTTTCAATGACGTTTGCCATTTTGACGCAGTATGAGCAATACAGACTGTTGGGAATGCAGCAAATGCAGATTCATCTTCACAGTTTAACCAAAGTCCCTTTAAGGCAAGTCATTTCACCCGGCGGCCATCTTTGAAATGCCTCTCAGGCAGCTATTCCAGTCATGCAAGAACAGCTCCTATCTCTTTGAATGGGGAAACATCAAATATCTATAGCAACCGGAGCTTTAAAAGGCAGACGCAATGACTTTACCTATTGCCGATTGGCTCTTATAGTTATTCCGCCATATAACGCGTTTTACTATCTCCCATTCATAGTAATATGAGTTCACCGTCTTTAAAGTCTTTGATTTAACAAAATGCTCTCGACAGAAGTTGGACTCCATACAGTGAAGCTCATGTGTTGGATGCCGCAATCAAGTAATATCGACTATACTAACTTGACAATCTCCTGAAACTGATTCACTGTCAGTGTGAACAGCCCTTGAAAATAATATTTAGCAGATGTTCTTGTGACCTGTATGATATAAAAAATTCTGCTTCTGCTCTTCTTTTTTTGTTATCTTGTTTCAGTGGTTTTAAATAACTTTTTAGCACTTGTCTACAGTCGTACAACTTGCTTATGAACACGATTATGGTATGTGAAGATGTTTCTCAGTTGTGATGTTTTATAATTATAGTGACTTTGACTCGCTGGATGAGAAAGACGTGGAGAAGAACAACCAGATGGCTTTTGACGTGGCAGAAAAGGAGTTTGGAATTTCTCCCATCATGACCGGGAAGGAGATGTCTGGTGTGGTGGAGCCTGACAAGCTCTCCATGGTGATGTACCTCAGCCAGTTCTATGAAATGTTCAAGGACACTGTGCCACCTGGTGGTGAGTTGTTGTTCTACAATATTGCATCCAGAGAAAATTGTAAAACCATAAAGGAATGTTGCGAAATTATGCTAATAATTATGCTTCTTCCTAGCATGCAATTCCTTGATGTATTGTAGTAGTTTATTATTCATGTTTTGTTTTTTTTCTTTCAGAAAACCACAATATGAGCCCTGAGGAGAAGGCTGCGTTGATTGCCAGCACTAAATCACCCATCTCATTCCTCAGTAAACTGGGTCAAAGCATCGCCATCTCCCGCAAACGAAACCCCAAGGTAGTCAAGTTTCTTTTTGATACTGCAGAATTATTTTATTTTGCATACCTGCAAACTAGTTGCTTTTCGGCTAAATTTGAATCTGAAATTGCCAACCACAATAAACCTCACAATAATAATTAGAAATGGGCTAATTTCCCATAGACTTGAGTGAGACCATAGATGTCTCGCCAGCTTTCGCAATCTTTTTTGGTGCTCTTTAATGTGGCTTGCCTCAGTTCAAGCAAGCAGCAGCGTGGTGCTTACGTGAACCAATCATCTCTTCCGCTTTACTGCACGAAATAAATATGAATGTACATCAGAAGGTTTGTTGAAAGATATGGTACAACTTACCGAAATCTGTATCATGTCACATGTAATCTCAGTGTTTCAACCGCAAGAACGACGTCACTGCATGTAAACAATGTACAATGAAATCGTATCAATGCCCAACCCTAGTGTCAACTTTTTTTTTTTTTTTTTTTTGCAAATGTCTTTTCCCTTTATTTTCTTGTCAGAGTGCACCAGGATGCTTCATTTACATGTTAAAATCACAAAAATGTTCTCCTACAAGGATTTAATTAGTAAACGTCTCCTTTCTCACCCGTTGTGAGTTAGCTGGTTTGTTATTGTAATCTCAGCATTCAACGTTTCCTCTCAAATCTCACATAGGATAAAAAAGAAAAGGAACTGGATGTACTGGGGAAAAGACGAAAGACCAGCCAGACTGGACAGTCAGAGGATGTAAGGCCATAACTTACTGGATCAATGGATTTGCAACATATTGCCTTGTGTATATACATATCTAAATCTTTTCATTCCTGTTCTCCAACATCTCAGGAAGAGCTGCAGAGGGTTAATCGAGACGAAAGGCCCTCTATAGCTACAGCTCTGACAGAACGTAAAATTGACTCGGCTGCAGCAACAAACAACAACAACAAAGTGAAGTCAATGGCCACACAGCTGCTAGCGAAGTTTGAGGAGAACGCACCAACGCAGTCTACCGGACTCAAAAGACAGGTGGGTTGGAGATGCTGCCTAAAATGACTATGGAAACTTTTCAAACATTTGTGGATTTATAAAATAACAAGTAGGGCTGTCGAAATAAAATGTGAATTTTGAATATTCACTGATTAATAAAACAACACATTCTAATGCAAAAAAAGGTGCATTTTAATTTTAGGTGTGTGTAAGGCAACCTTATCAGTGGTGCACGAGATGAGATGATGATGTAAGAGCCATTGCGTTTGAATGTTTTTTTTTTTAGCCTATCCGGTTGAGACCACATGATGTGGCGCTGATGAGTTTTTCATTCTAAACATTGCAGAAATAGAGAAGCTGAATGCGGAGATCTTTGTTATGTGAACACCGCAACCAACCCATTCACACAGAACACATCTTCTGCACTGTTTTTTCCCCTGTTTTCTATGTAAACAAGCGCTAGATGGACACCGTTGCACTCTCATCTCGCAGCAGAGAGTCGAATTTTTAGAAAGCCATGTAAAGTTAAAAGAAGTTCGACTTTTAAAAAACATGTCTTCAAACTGTTTTTTTCCCCCCATTCCACTGCATCTCATGCTTTTATACGTAAAAAGTACTCTGTGTGATCTGCGCTTCGGCTCTTTGTTTTAAACTATGCATAAATACATTATGCTTTTTTGTTCATAATTGTTTATGCAATTTACAAAATTATATTTGATTTAAACTCTGAACTTCTGTCACCTGATAGAGTTTTGGTTCCTTGCCACTGTTGCCTTGGCTTTTGGCTTGCTTTATTTGGGGACATTTAATATTCAACATTATTATTGATCTGCCTTACTTAAGGTGGATGATGATGCAATTTTCTTCTATTTTCATCTTACCACTTGAAGCTGCTTTGATACAATCTGGATTGTAAAAAGCGCTACATGAATAAAGGTGACTTGACTTGATTTAAACGTTAGTTAAAAGTTATAAACTTGTTTTGTACAGTCAGTTATGTTATTTCATTGTTTGAATAAACAATTTAATGTGCTGAATTTATATTTTGCTCATTGCGCCCTCCTGTTAGCCTGGTTCTACCAGACTCTCGTACATTTCATTTGTACAGAGAGTCTGGCCTCTCTCCATTGACAAGCGTTAAAGGGTTAGTTCACCCAAAAATGAAAATTCTGTCAGCAATTACTCACCCTCATGTTGTTCCAACCCCGTAAGACATTCGTTCATCTTCGGAACACAAATTAAGATAATTTGATGAAATCTGACAGCTGGATCACTCCTCCATAGGCTTCTAAAGGACTGAAACTTGCTGGCCCAGAAAAGTTATTAAAGAGATCGTTAATATAGTCCAAGTGACTACAGTGGCTCAATCTTAAGTATATCAAGCGACGAGAATACTTTTTGTGCGCAAAAAAACGAAAATAACGACTTTATTCCACTATTCATTTCATTCTCTCTCTGTGCCTCGAGTTGGTTCACGTAGTGTTTTTGCACAGCGCGTCTGTGTTACACGTCACCACGTAGGCTCACTATTGGCCGACGCCGGTCATGTGTGTGATGCGTGTGATGTACAACACTGACGCGCTGCGCAAAAACACTACGTGAACCAACTCGAGGCCCAGAGAGAAGGAAATTAATAGTGGAATAAAGTCGTCTATTTTTGTTGTTTTTTTTGCGCACAAAAAGTATTCTCGTCGCTTGATATACTTAAGATTGAGCCACTGTAGTCACTTGGACTATATTAACGATGTCTTTAATGCATTTTCTGGGCCAGAAAGTTTAGAAGAACTAACCCTTTAACTTCCTTGTAGGCGGGTACTCTGTTGAAGTTTAAAACTATTGGATCTGCCCAGAGTCACTCTGGATCTGCCATAACCAATCGCTAACCTTTGGTCGTGACGTAACCCTACAACTCAAACTAGCGCACGACCTCAACGTCATCGTTCTCAGCCACTCCCTCTGTTCGCTGATTGGACCGCCAAAAAAATGATCGGAGAAAACCAAAGAATACACAACAATCCCAGACGTAGTACTGAAGGGAAATAAAATTGAGCGGAAGTACGCAGGAGGGCGGAGCCAGGCTACCCTCCTGTGGCCTCAGGAGACAATCCAAAAAGCTTTCCCCCCCGAATATCACATTGTAGATCAGCATTGCTTTTGCAATGCTATTTGAGCGATTTATTTTTGTGGGAAGCACGAAACTCTTAAAAACCCATGTTGTTATAAGGTTTGTTTTAAACAAAGGGAAGAATTTTGTCCTAAACTGCTGCTACTCACTGCTAGAAGTTCTCTGCATGATTGCAGAGATTGTTTGAAATGATCAGGTTTATAGAGTAGAATTGATAGGATTCATGCTCTGGTTCATTCTGATGGAGTAACCAGCAGGAATGAGTGGCATGAGAGAGGATTTGGGAGATTTTTATAGGAAGCTAAACCCTTTGTGCTCTGGATCCGTGTGGGGTTGATAACTCTTATCTCCTGGAGCTTTGCAAGATAAGGGTTATCTGTACACTACTGTTCAAAAGTAAAAAAATAAAAATAAATTAATACTTTTTTTCAGCAAGGTTGCATTACATTGATCAAACGTGACAGTAAAGGTTTATACATACTATGATTGAGATCACACACACACACACACATTGTATTTATTTAATCAGAAAACGTGTGTATATACATACATATACACACATATGTGTGTATATATATATATATATATATATATATATATATATATATATATATATATATATATATATATATATTTATTTATTTATTTATTTATTTATTTATTTATTTATATATATATATATATATATATATATATATATATATATATATATATATATATATATATACACACACACACATACACATACACACACACGTTTTCTGATTAAATTAATACAGCCTTGGTGAGCATATGTGGCTTCTTTTAATACAATTTTTTTTTTTTTACTGATCACAAACTTTTAAACAGCAGTGTTTTTCTCATGAGTATATGGTCTCATGCATGGACTGGTTCATTTGTTTGTCTGCTCAATCATCTGTTTCCTTCTACTTCCTGCATGAAAACTGTTAGTTTGAAACAACCTAGTCGCAAGATTTCAGTTGTTTTTCTTTACATTTTATTCATGCATGGCACATTACATTTGTTTCTTCTGCAGTAAATTCAGTCATTTGCTTTCAGATTATATGTGCATTCCTATCTTTATTTCTCATTTCTGTTCTTTTCCGTTCTCTTTCCTCAATCTTATGGATGTTAATGGCTTTGGCACGTTCCCACTTTTCATTGGTCACTTCACCCATCATGTACGTGCTGCTGGTCACAGGGGGACTCTATGCCTAATCTGGGGCTCCTGCTGACCCCCTCTCTGCCCGCCCCCTCTCTGAAAGAGTCAGTGCGGCTGGCTTCAGTCCCTGCATGGAGGAAGGTAAAGAGTGTAGTACATTCCCAGATTCCCATTAACCATTAACACACTAACAATGCTTGTATTGTTAGTCAGTTTTGTTGAAATGTGTCTTGCATGTTCATTTTTCCTCATTTAATCTAAATGCTTTTTAAAAGCACGTTTCTTGTCTTTTTGAGTTGATGTAGCATTATGGATCTTATATCTGACATGAAAAAATGTAGGTAAAAAAGACCTAAAAAGATCAAATTGAGGTCAAAAAGATGTGACCATTCTTTTGTAAATTGTAAATAATTTGTAAAACTCTTTACATATACCAAATTAATGTGACAAATTCATTCTGCTCGAGTTTCATGAATTATTGTTGTGCCTTGGTGTCAGTCATTCAGTCATCGAAAATATATCATCCCTCAATACTTTGGTTGTAAAAATGTGACTGCAACATACTGGAGATTTCCTTATAGCTTCGTTTTTTAATTTGCGTCAAAATATATTTACACCACCGTTCAAAAGTAATTTAATTTATGAAGGTAAAGCTGAATCTTCAGCACCATTATTCCAGTCTGTGTCATATGATCCGTCAGATAACATTAAAATATGCTGATTTGGTGCTCAAGAAACATTTCTTAATATTATCAGTGTTTAAAACGGTTGTGCTGGTTATTTTTGTGGAAACCATGATGCATTTTAGGATTCTTTTATGAATAGAAAGTCTTTACTGTAACTTTTGATCAATTGAATGCATCCTTTCTAAATAAGAGTAGTAATTAAAAAACAAATCTTATTGACCCCAAACTTTTGAACATTGTACATTGAATATGTAGTTTTTTTGGTATTTTCATTTGTTTTAATAAGAGAGCGGTTCCTGAACTGAAAGCGTGTGCGTGTATGAGAGTAAAGCATGATGTGTACCTTGAATTCATGTCTAATGTGTGTATTCAGAGGCGCACAGAGTTACAGGAGCAAATGAGTTTCCGCTATAAGGAAAGACTGAAGTGTCAAACTCTCCCCTTCAAACAGGAGCAGGTACAAAGCTGTAGAAAAGACACCCTGCTTTTAAGATTGCAATATAGTGTCTCCTGTGTCCTTCCTTGTGTCTCCAAATGTAGTAACCTAGATGATAGACCCATGAGGTGATCATTTATCCCTCGGTGTACTTGTCTGTTGTTGTTAGTTTCCTGTTTGACTAGGTGTGCACATGTATTGGAGACCTAGAGGCATATCTTTCCACACTGTACTTTGGTGTTCTTTGTTTTCGTTTCCAGTTTGATTGAGACGAATGTGCCATACGCTTTGATATTCCTCATTCTCAGATTGTAAAGGTTTAGATGTGGTTTTGATAGCTTTGTTAGACATTCCATGTGCATGGGAGGTCTGTGTGTTTGTTAAATGTTACTAAAGTCTGGTTTGATTATCAGCTGTGTTTTCTGCTTTAATGGGTCACTGTTTGTTTTCTAACACAACATTCCCGTCACTCGTCACTTTGGTTGTGTTTGTGTGTAGTAGGTGATTGGATGTTTGGATGGTATTTTCAGGTTTTTTTTTTTTTTTCTATCTGAGGAATGTGTGAGAGGTTTTGCATTTGTGAAATATTATTTGAACAGGTTTCTCCTCTCTTGTCTCTCTGAAGGCCAGCAGCGGGACTGAGGTCTTGAGGAGCTGCCCTAAGAAAACCATTCTCCTTTCTTCTTCCTCACCCTCATCTTCTTCATCCTCTTCATCGTTTCTTCCACACACACAGGTGACACACTCCTGTCATCCAGTACTAACCTCAGCATCTCTCACAAAGGCTGGTTTTCTGATTTTGGTTTTCTGAGTTTTCTGTCTCTTGAGATGAGCTTTTTGTAGGTTTTAAGACTTCATGGTGCCAGAGCTATCTGTCTGAATTAATCAACCCTCCAGGCATATTCATGCAAATGGCAATGTAAAACAGTACAGTGAAAATAGTTTAAAGTGTAAATAAGTACAGACTATTTTCACATTTATTATTGTTATTATTAGGGCTGCCCCAACCAAAGTTTTTTCTAGTCGACTTGTAGTCGTTCATTTAAGGCAAGTAATACGCTGAGTTTTTGTGACGCGCTCCAGTTCACGGAGACCAAGATGGTAGAAAGCACGTCCTGCTTGTTTTCTTTATTTTACAAAACCACGTTTTGTTATTATTTTGAGTTTACACAAATTAAAGTATAGACTTTTTACAGTTTCGATTGATACATTACTCATTAATCTGTATGACCAAAAATGACGGAGTATTTTAAGTTGTTTCCGCTGTTATCAGGAGAAAATGCAAGTGATCGCGTCAGCTCCTCCATGTCATGCAGTAAGCGTGCTAATACTTTAGCTTCCACACTCCGAATTAACACTCGGATATGCACATAATAATAGCGCTAATTTATCTAGGTTGACCTTAGAGCGAACTGCCATGTAAAGTTGTTACTACGTACATGTATCAAATGATAAGCCATATTTGATGTCGATGGATGATAGGCAAACGTTTGGATTTCCTGCACCACATACTGTAATTACCACAAGGACCCACCGTTAACACTCTGTCCCTCACTTCACCACTTCCTTTTTTAATAAAACGTATAAAAGTTTGGTTGACTAATCCTCTTCTCGTCGACTATAAGAGGGCAGCCCTACTTATTATTTAATAATAATACATTTCCTTTTTTTCTCAACTTGCTGCTCATGTTGGAGCTATTGCCTAAATGAAATAAAACTAAATTTAAAAAAAAGACTATAACATAAAAAAGACAATAAAATGGGTAATAAAAAGACAATGAAACCATTCTTCGTATGACTAGATATGAGTTTTAATAGTTGAGTAGTTTATTTAAATGTTTCTGATTCGTTTTTATACTTTTAGCTCTGGGTAGTTAGTCATTCAAGCATTCGTCAGGCTAGTTGATTTTGGAAATATGTCATTTTGCACACCCCTTCACGTGAACAACTTAATACAGTTCTGTAAGCCAAAAATTGGTCATTTTGTTTTATGGTGCTTGATAAAGTTGATATTGCGTTTTCGTTTGAATTATTTTAATGTAAATAATGGAATGAATCACTATGCATTTGTTTCATTTTTGTTTTAGAAATATAGGGGTGTTACCCTTTTGATAGTTTAGTCTGAGATACTCTAGCTAATGATGGTGGAACTGATTTCTGTTTGTTCTCTGCAGCATAATGTTCATCATTCAGAGATAAACAAGTGTAATGGTGGTAGTGATGAAACGAATGCGATCCAGGACCTTTCAGTCTGTTACAGGGTAACCTTGATAACTGCATGGGGCTTTTCGTAAAACATTGTCAAAATATCTTTTTAAGATTTTGAACTTCTGTTACATCTTTGATAACTTGCATGCATGTGTGTGTGGAGAACTACTCTTAACTTAACTAATTTTGTGGAATATATTTTTCTTTAACAATGCTTTATTTCAAGAGATTCATTTGTTAGCTTTCAGTTTTAAAACTACACAGATTTACAATTGCAATGAGATATGAAACTCAAGCAATATAGTTTGTGCTTTCATCAGCCTCTCCATTTACAGGAAGATAACCTGCCTAATGTGGACAAGCCAGAGTGCATACATATCCCTAGCATTCAAGAGCGAGCGGAGATTTTAGTTGCTAGGTTTAAAGGCAAGCCTGACAGGAAGGACAAGCCACAGGTAGAGCAATTCAAGAGAAAACAGCATGCTTTTAACTAATGGATGATGATAAACAATATCAGACAGCTTTGGCCAAGAGCACCACCAGGTTAAAGACAATAATGACACTCTATTTTGAATGCTTTCTTCTTGAGCAACCCTCTACGGACACGGTGAAGTTGGAGTCACCATTGGCTAGTACATTTTCTTTTCATTTCACTCGCCAGACTTTTTACATGGAATGCAAGAACAATGCAAATAAAAAATATATATATTCTATATAAATATAAAATATACATTTCAGACATTATTAAGTACAAGTAAACAGTCTTAAATAAAACAAGAACAAATAATCAAACTACAACCAATAGAACAAAGATTTTGTGCTTTTCAGGTTTTTCAGATATATCTAACAGTAGTTAGATACAGATTAATTAGATTAGGTACAGAAAGTAATCAAATGTAAAATAACACTGCATAGTCTTAACTGTATAAAGTAAATATAGATGAATCCTTAATAAATTTACAACAGTTCAGTGAAGAGCAGTGAGTGATTTTTGCAATGAATCTTTTGTTGTTTGATTTACATTAAAAAAACACAAACAGCAGCAGGAATATTAGGCTGCTGTCACTTTAAGACATAATGCACGGACACTTTTACACGTGCATTCTCTTTCTCGACTGTTTACGTTCACTTAAGACATAACCGACTGTTTACTAGGATACTCGCTACGACAGGCATTTTAAAATGATTCTGTGTGAAATTGTCCGTTGTAGCGCAAGAAGATGCGAAAGAGAACTCGGTTCAGTATTTGCATGCCGTCAGACGTGGCTTTCTGGGCGCGCACTTGAATGTATGCTGTGCTTGTATGTTTAAATTGGCAAGGCTTAAAAACACATGCAAATAATACACTTTCATGACGATGCAGCACGGGACAATGACAGTTCCATCAACTCTTGACCATCGGGCAGCCCTTATTGTCGAGCCCTGCATTTAGATCTAGCGCGTCAGTTCTCTTTACGTGGCATGTGTAAGCCTCTCTCTTTCTCTCACTGTGTGTGATGGTGCGACAGAGGGCGCTCTCAGCCAAGCGACGGTGCATAAAGCTCAGCAGGCAATGCAATTATATCTGCGCTTAACTTATATTTTGCCTCTAGTCTAACTCAGTCACAGGCGAGTGAAATCGTGCGATGTACTAGCATTGGCTAATTAAAGTTGTTTTTTTTTAGTAACCTAGTGTGAAATTCGTTCGCATATCCGAGTGATTTACTCGCATTGTAGAGGGTTGTTGAGTTGTGGCCTTGAGTTATCTTAAACATTTCCACCTTTCCTTTTTCTATGTGTATTGAAGTTTATAGTTTTTTTTCCCTCACATCATCTTTGTGAAGGTTATGAAAAAGCCATCACGGTTCTTTATTGAGCAGTGGCTTTTGACCCGAGGCCTCCGCCCTGAGCAATCCCTCTTTCCTTCTGACCTTCAGCATCAGGTAGCTCTGCCTGAGCATGGAGAGACATGCATGGACGTCTCATCTGCATCTTAAACACAAAGTTCCTCTAACCTACAGTATGATGGTTTGAATGCTTTATACGTAACTCTATATGACTCAAAAGATTTCACAGTATTGCTAAAAACGGTGATAATCCTTGTCCTAACTCCATGACTTTAAGACTGCATCTCTCTCACAGCAGAGGCAGATTTTGTGTTCTGATGATCACGTGCCTTTACACATTCCCAGCATTCAAGAGCGAGCTGAGAGGTTAACCTCTCAGTTTAAAGACAAACCAGCAAAGCCAAAGGTGAACTTTCAGCACCGGGTGTCCTTGAAAACACACTCTTTTTCACAATTTTTTTTAATAAACAACATGTCATTCATATACAGCCCTAAACTTTTAGCAGTTAAGCACTATTTTGTCATTATCACAACAATTTTAGCAAAGATGGAGTGGAAATGTTCTAGGTTAAATAAAGCTAATATTCATGTCAAGTTCACAGTTAAAACACTCCTTAAGTGTGGTAAAATCACTGTAACTTGACTTCTTGTGGCTTGTCTCTTTTATAAATGGTGGCAGCAGCAAACATACACTTCCGTTCAAAAGTTTGAGCTCAGTACATTTTTTATGTTTTTGAAAGAAGCAAAACAAAGTTACCAAAAAAATCTGACCCCAAAATTTTGAACAGTAGTGTTATAAATTGCAGCAATGTTCACTAACTTTTTGCATTATTTCTATTAATAATAATCGGAATATACAGTTCTTCCACCAAGTAATATGCAAGCAGTGACAGGTGTGTTTATCTGCGTTCTACATTGAAGCGAATGTGGCTCGTTTAGTCAGAATTTACAAGACATGTTTGTTTTATAATGAAAGTTAAGCTTCATGTAGAGATGCTGTTGATTTAAATGGAAAATAACTCAGTTTGTTAAATCAAAAAAATATATATATATTTATATTTTCCCCATAGACTCCTATTGCAAGTTCTATTATTATAATAATTACTGTTATTTTCTATCATGTCACAGATGCTGTTGATGGAGGTTAGCTTGTATTTAACTTGTATTCATTTTAAGACGGTTGATTTGCAGTCTTTCTGCCTGCTTTTCATCTGTCATCTTAACTTTACTTTCCCCTCATCTCTCTTTCTGTCTCTGCATCTTTCAAAGTCTAAGAAAAAGCCATCACACTTCTTCACAGAGCAGTGGTACAGAGCGCGTGATGTGAGCTCTGATAGCCCTCTGCTTTCCTCCGGCTCTTTCCGGCAGGTAGCAATGATGCATTGAATGACTGCTGTGTTCTGGAGTCATTTGTGTGCATGGATGTGTTGGTGCCACTCTGTGAACCTTTTGCTTAAAGGCATCTCACTGCAGTCTTCACCTGTATATAACCAGATGTGTGCATCAGTGTGTGAAGCAAATAATACAACAAAAAATGGACAAGTACTGTATGTTGCCATACATTTTAACACCGCTATTAGTTGGATGTGACCTATATTCATCATGAGCTGCATGAAAGCTATTTCCGGAAACTAATCTGTGCTGTGTTTCCCAAAAGCATTGTGAGCCCAAGTTGATCTTGAAGTGCATTTCCACCTAGTCTCACGTAGCCAGACCCTTCCAACTGATGGCAGAAGGTCTGGACACAGCAGTTTTTATTGGCCCAGGGCAACCAATCACAGTTCGTTTTGTTCCCCGTCATGTTTAGGGGTGCGAAAATGTAACGTTGTTGTCCCTATAATAAGAGACCTACACCTACCTACACATACTTTTGAAAATCCAGCATTTAGTTGGTCCTGATAAGCGCTCATTGTCACAGTTGTAAACACAAAGGCTTGCTTCTTCCATAAGGGGGTTTGGCATCACGGCATCTTTGTTTCCAAGTGGACCGTTAAAGAATGTGACATGCGTCTCCTGGAAATCCTGTAGATTTCAACCAATCAGATGATGACTTCGAGACTTTTTTATTTTATTTTTATTTTTATGTGCCATATGCATGTTCAGCCAACGGTCTGTGGGTGATGTCTGAGGTTGAGACTAATTGCCGCCAATTTAGTTTGCAATGCTTTTCTGAATTTTTTTTTTTTTTTTTTTTACTCTTCATTGTCTTGAAGCACTACCATTCAAAAGTTTGGGGTTGGTAAGATTTTTTTAATGTTTTTGAAAATTAGTAATATTCTGAGATATTATTACAATTTCATTTTTTATATATTTTTGTGAAATGTATTCCTGTCATGACAAAGCTGAATTTTCAGCATCATTACTCCAGTCTTCAGTGTCACATGATCCTTTAGAAATAATTCTAATTTGCTGATCAAGAAGCATTTCTTATTGTTATGTCAAAAACAGTTGTGCTGCTAAGTATTTTTTGATGAATAGAATGTTCAAAAGAACAGCATTTATATTTAAAATATAAATCATTTTGTAACATCATAACTGTCTTTACTGTCACTTTGATTAATTTAATGCATCCTTGCTAAATAAAAACATTAATTTATTTTTAAAGAATCTTACTGACCTTCTGAAACAAACTTCTGAAGTATGTTGTGGTGTAAAAGTGTCATTTTGAAGGTTTTTATATCAGCTAACCATTTTCCTTTTTTACCATTTTCTCACAACTTGTCTTGTCCTGTTTTAGCACTTTGAATAGCTTTACACCTCGTGCCTTCTCTCATCTACACAAATAACCATGCAAGAACATTTGCATTTAACTTTTGTTTTTGTATTTATAATCCTTCACTGTCTTAAAACACATATAATTGCTTTAGTATATAACAAAAAAACTATAAAAATGTTACCCCTCAATTTTTCTTTTGTTCTGTTCATTACATGTAACACTATGCAAAGATGTACACAGGGGATGTGAGCTCACTGGCTGAGCAAATAGCCAATCAGCTTCAGGCTAAGGATGACCCCGGGCCCTTGCTTGAGAAAAGGGATTTGGTAAGATGTGTGGGTGTTGTAGTATTGGTGTACATCACTGAGACTGTATAGCACATTTTACCCTGGTACAAGGCCTACTTGTAGGACTGGGTATCACCAACTACTTGTGATCAAGATGATTCAGTACACTGATAATTGGATCTACAGCAACTTTACTAGAACCTTACAGGAATAACACCTACAAGAACAAAGATGATTTAAGTTTTCATAAGGGTAAAATGTTGTTTCAGGTATATAAATCCATGTTCTCTTGCTGCAACAGTTTTTGTTCCAAGAAAAAAGGACCTGTGAGAAAGGTTCACTGTATCATTGCTGAGCTTTTACTATTATCACATGTTGTTGTTTTATTTATTTATTAAATTATTTAATTGTTATCATTTGTAAATGTATTTTTATCATTTTAAAATTTCTCAAATATTTCTCTCATTTTAGAATTTCTAAAGGATTTTTATTTATAAACCCAGTTTCATGATTTCAGAAAATCATGCAGTGTTTTGGTGCATGTCTGTCTCTTTTGGTAGATGTCTATGCTTTTAGGTGCCGCTCCTTGCTCTCACTTAAAAAAGACCTGAACCAGCATGTCTCACCTTTCTGTCTTTCTCTCCCCAGGGTTCCTTGCGAAAGGAGTTCCCTCAGAACATCGGTGGCAGTGACGTGTGTTTCTTCTGTCGGAAGCGCGTCTACGTGATGGAGCGCCTCAGCGCGGAAGGAAAGTTTTTCCATCGCAGCTGCTTCAAGTGCGACTACTGCGGCACCACCCTCCGCCTGTCCTCGTACGCCTTCGACGTTGAGGACGGTATGAAATCAAAGCCAAATTAAATCCAACTTATTGAATATCCCTCCTGATTACGTTATTCATAGCTACTTATAAGTTACCATCATTTTTGCATATAAAACTATATTTTTCTTGTGTCTATGAGCCCTAATTTTAATATTCTTTAAAACGTTTTTGATGAATGTAAGCAGTCTCTTTAATTTCCTGTAATAAATGCTTGCTCATATAGTTTGCTGTCATGAGATGAGCTTTGTGACCAACACAGTGGGATATTGTTGTTTTGAAACAGAGGGACCGTTTCTCTGCACGATCACCGATTCTTTATTAACTATGAGCCGTTTCATAACCTCCCACATGGCGTAGTTACAGATAAGCACGTTAGGAGGAAATCAACCACGACAAACGCATTGGCTGCATTTTGCATCACTTCGTTTGAGGGTTTTCTTTGATTTATGTCCTGAAACGGATGCTAATGTCTTTTTGTTCTTGTAGGGAAGTTTTACTGTAAACCGCACTACTGCTACCGACTTTCTGGTCTGGCACAGAGAAAACGGCCTGCACCTGCCACTGCTCCCTCAAACCCCAAGGTACTGATGTCTTTTAATCTCTGTGTTTAGGAAAAATATAAAAAAATAATATAAAAAAATAATCTCTGTGTTTGTATCAGAGAGAGTTTTTTTTGACACTGTGTTCCCACCTCCCATAGTCTATTTTAACATTCTTTTTGATGTAACTACAATACACTTTCATGTGTTTTTGTTGCGGTCATAGGAGCCCCAGGTGTTGGCGGTAACCCCCAACACAGTGGACGCCCCAGGCCAAGCCATAACTTCTCAGGCCCCTGTGGAACTCCGCCCCTCAGGTACCCGCCTTTCTTCTTTAGGCCCCATCCTGTGCCTCTCTCGAGGAGTATGGGGCACCATGCGCTCGTTGCGACGAGCGATGTCTTGGACCCGCCACCAGGTGGCGCACAATCCCTTAGATTCTCCTTTCCTCCTCGCCTACTGCGTATATCTGCTCTCCTGCTTTACTCTCAACCTCCTGCTCAATATTCTCTAGCATGACCCCCTTCCAGCCTCTGAGCTAATATGGGCGCTTCCCGCCCGAAAATGCTGTGACTTAGTGATATTGTGCTTGTTTTGTGTGCTTGTTTAATGTCACAAATGATTAACTCTTTGTAAACCGCTTGGATGTATAGTATGTATATTATTCTTAATGGTGCAGCCTTATCAGATTTCTTCTTTTGGGTATGAGTAAACCATTCAGGCTAAAAAGTGTGTAAATTAATTGTGTTAAGTTGTACTGTTGTTAATTAAATAATCTAGAGCTGTATGAAGCTGGTGACTTAGAAATAACATTAGTGTTATTTATTAAATAACTTAAGTGCGATAATAGTTAACCCTTTTTTGCCTGCATGTTATAAAAATGATTTATTGCCTGTTTTTGTTGCTCTCCTTTGTGTGTAGATTTGTGATTAGTGCCTTTAAGTTTGTGATTGTAATTTCTGATCTGTGCTCATTTTGTAACATAGTGCTCGCATCAGTGCTTGTGATTGGTGGACTCTGTAAGCTTTACCTTTCCCCTCTCCTATCAGAGCAGCTTGTTGCTGAGCTAGTGCCTGCATCTGTGCCTGTGATTGGTCTACACTCCCATCAATCCTTGCATCTCTGTCCAAGTGATTGTTCATGTCCTAATTCTTCTCTGCATACTAACACCACTGCTCATGGCATCTGTTATGTGTGTATCACTGAGAATGATTTACAATACAAACCTTCCGGTGAGTTTGTGCTACCTAGGATGAAAAATATGAAGCATAAATGGTTATAGTGTTTTTAAGAGGTTTTAGCGGCATCTTAATTAACATTAATCATATACATTTTAGAGGTTAAATCTCATAAAGAATTTTCCTGTTATATTTCACCTCAAAACGAAAATAGAAATTATATTTTGCATAAAGAAGATGAAGCTTATGTTTAAGACTCTCGTACTGAGACATTATTTCCATCTCAGTTGTACTCATTTTAATTCATTTTCATTTAATGATACAACAGCAACAAAAAAAAATACTACTATGCCTAAAAAAATAAGAAAAGGGGCCATTGTTAATGCATTATTATTTTATTTATTTTTTCATTGCAGTACTGCATATAATTGATCTAAAAATATATAATTTGTCTAAAAACGAATTATTAATTACTAATTATCTAATTACTAATTATCAATTTCTTTATGCAAAATATATATTTGTATACTTTCTTTAATTAAATTTCTTTAACAATTTATTTTATGCTTTTAGATTTGTTGGTGAAATGTGTCCAATATATGAAATCATATTTTATTATTCCTTTAGCAGTTGAGTGAAAGGATAAGATTAGTCTGGAATCATAAATATGCATCAAATGAACATGACACACTATTTATTCATGGGGTCTGTCACTACATAATCTATATTGAGGGATATTCATTATTCAGTGAGTTCAGATTACGTTGATCATAATTCAGTTTTATGTTGCATGCTTCACCCCTGTAACCGTTTCCACCACAGTCATGATTTGTGTTAAATTACATGCACAAAATGTTCTCACTGGCTTGATTTGGGTTTTGGGATTTACTTAACTGGATAGTTTTACAATTTTATTAGTTTGTCTAGCTGTTCATTAATGTTAAAACAAAGTTCTTTAATATTTAAAAATATATTTTTCTGGGGTGCTTTATAGGAAGGGATAAAAGGCAAGGTAATCACTGTATTTATTATTTAAAGGTGCCATAGAATGTGAAATTGAATTTATCTTGGCATAGTTAAATAACAAGAGTTCAGTACATGGACATGACATACAGTGAGTCTCAAACACCATAGTTTTCTCTTTCTTATTTAAATCTCGTTTTTGAAAAACACCCCTGAAAAACGGGCGAATCTCCACATAACACCAACTGTGACGAAACCGATGGGATCATTAATATGTACGCCTCTAAAAATTTGCATATGCCAGCCCATGCTCAGTGCCAGGCGAAACTGCACAGCCGAATCATCAGAAGTTCTGCAGGTGAAGAAACAAGCAGGAGGAGGATCATAGGGAAAATGGCAGATCTATCTATAATCTATCTATCTATAATCGGATACCGCTACAGTTTAATTCGAAGTTGTTTAGTTGCCCTGCCCATTTCACCACGGACTGTTACAACAATATCAAGCAGCCAGGCTTCTCTCGGCGTCTCAAACGGACGAAGGGGGCAATTTCAACTAACGTTATATTCCCGCAAGCGGCAAGTAGGGATTTTATTAACGATAATTTACATTGTGTTATCTAGATCCAGCGCGATATTGTTTTTTCCTCGAGAGACATCATGGCTTGCAAACGAGCGAACGAAGCATGGCAGTTGCTCAGTGTTTGGTTGTACAAATGAACACAAAAATATTTTTTTGCTCCTTCATCCGAGCCTCTGGAGAACCAGTGGGTTATGTGAATTTCTGATGTGTAATTGTTCAAATTCAGACAGATAATCTTTCTTTCAAAGTCGTTCAACACTGTTTATGCATCAGTATATCGCGTTGCAGTGATAAGATCTTCATTCACGCGATCAACAGGCTGTCATCTGCTCAGTGCTCATCACTGCAACCTTTTATGTGATGGGAATAGATCTAAATACTTTAAAAAAAACTTCTCATGATTCGTTAATCCCGATAGCTGTTATAGTAAAAACATATAAAAGCTGTAATAGTAAAAGTTTTCCAGATAGCTCTACATGTAATGCCAGATATTTCATATGCAAGCATGTCAGCCAATCACAGCAGTGGGCAACAACACTGAAGTTTCACAGCAGACACGCCCCTTCAAACAGAGTGTTCAAATCAATGGATGAAATCAGGCTAGGAAATATGCCTTTTATTTCTAAATTATAACAAATTTTGATCTAAAAAACATACTAGCATTATAAGGGCACCCCAGGAAACATTATAAAATAATAAAATAATCCATTCTATGGCACCTTTAACGATTGTATTTAAGGGTATTTTACTGACAACGTGATATTTAAATCTAGTATATATGCTGAATAATGAAGAACAAATATTGCTTGTGTAAATAAAAATGAAAGAGAACTTTGACTGACTGTGTTTGTTTTATTTGTCTGAGTACAAATGAACATCGGTATGTAGAAATGTTAGCTTCAAAACAACAATGAAAGGAGGTGGGGTGGATGGACAGTACTAGATATGAGTTACTATGGCAGATGATAAACTAAAATGGATTTATACATCTTTGTATTACCACCTAATGCTTTTTGCTCCAACAAAATTAAGAATTTATGAGCATCATTACAATTAATATGCTAATTACTACAGTGTCACCCCTACACACCAGCCTTGAGCCTCTCCCTATCTGTTAAATATTAACTATTTACATTAACTACATTTTTTTTCTTTTCTGTCCGTCACAGTGACAGAGGTGAACGGGGTTACGGAGCCCAGCGTGGCCAAACGTCTTAAAGGGACTCCGGAAAGGATCGAGCTGGAGAACTACCGTCTGTCTATGATGAGAGAGGAGGAGCTGGAGGAGGTGCCTGAGGAGACGCAGGCCGAGCACAACCTCAGCAGCGTGTTAGACAAACCCACCGACATCGAGGAGGGATCCAGGTATCTCTCTCTTCTTTATATCATGCTGGTTACACTGTGCTAGGGTGTTGCTGCGCAGTTACTATCACCACTAATAACGTGAGCACCAGTATTAATGAAAATGATTAACGACCATTACATGTTACAAATTAAAACAGGGTTCGTTCATAAGTGCGTACTGTAGTACTTTACTACTATAATTCTGCTGTAATTAAAATATGTGGCCAAAGTGTATTTTTTTAAATTAAAATTCTCCATGTTCTTTACTTC
Source organism: Abramis brama (assembly GCF_963993115.1). NCBI lineage: Eukaryota > Metazoa > Chordata > Actinopteri > Cypriniformes > Leuciscidae > Abramis > Abramis brama. The sequence continues at coordinate 29,553,807 of NC_139971.1, forward strand.
CTGTCTCATATGATAAATATGAGTTGCCATTTAAATTTGGCAGATAGTTTGTTCGAGGAAAGTGAGTTTGAGTAACAAGGACAGCCTCTCTTAACTACAATTTGAGGACATTGTGTTGCCAGTTTTTTTTTTTTTATTCCTTTGTTGAATTTTTAATGTTCTGGCTTGAAATCAAAACATTTTTTAAATATGCAGGCAAGTGTCCTGAAGTCTATAGAGAGACATAGAGACCATGTATAGAGATATAGAGACCTTATTTAGTGACCATTTTCATGATCCAATTAATCCCTTATGAATAAAATAAAGTGCCATATTATGTCTGTACTATAACTGTCCTCCCTAATCTTATTTTAGATCTAGTGTACACTACCTTCAAAAGTTTGGGGTCATAAAGATATATTTTTTAAATTTTTTAAATCAGTTATTACTTAATATAAGTATGCATAAAATCGATCAAATGAGATCAAATCGATCATATTTACATGCCATTATGCTGTTCATCACAGAATTCTGAAAAAAAAAGCATCCGTTTCCACAAAAAATACTAACCAGCACAACTGTTTCCTTTCGAAGTGGAACTCGACACTGCGTCTTGGATCGATGCTTTGGGGAACGCCATCAGCATCACTGGTGTCTGAAGCACATGTGTACACACTCCAATTTCATTGGCTGGCGACACGGTCACGCTGATGGCGTTTCGCTTCCAAGACGCGGTGTCTCGTTCCCCTTCTCAAAGAGACTTCTTTTCAAAAATTTTACCTGTCCCAATCTTTTAAACGATAGTGTAGGTAACTTGCTTTTTGCGAGTAAAAAGAGCAGCCAGGCATCATTTGTTAATTTTTAACACATCCATGTCTTCCGTGGCTGCAGCAGCTCAGAGTCTGATATGGAGGAAGAGGATGAAGAACCGGAAGCGACCGCCCCATCCGATCTGGGTGGGGTGCCCTGGAAAGAGGCGGTGGAGCTCCACACTAAATTAAAGGGAGAAAGCGAACCTGGTGCAGCTGAAGACGACGATGGCCTTCATGACGGTGATGGAGAGATGGACGAGGACGAAGAGGAGGAGGAAGATGATGAAGATGAAGACGAGGAGGAGGAAGAGGAGGAATCAAGTGATGGTAAGCATCGTGTTGGTGCTGTTGGCTTCATTGTGCTTGTGAAGGTGATCAAAGTGTCTCTACACAAAGAATAATGGCCGCAGATGGATGTCCTGGACAGAAAGGCCCGTTTGAAGGCGGTTCATTTGATTTTAGAAGGCAATCTTGAAGTAGCTTCTATTCTTTTTCTGTTTAGCAGATAATTCTAAAGGACTAGAAAGACTGTAATGTGTTTGCTCTGCTGAGTCTCATTTCCTCTTTCCACTTCATATCATTTTTATGTATGTGGCGTCTAGCTCCCCGATTAGATATTATGTTCACCAGGGTTGTCTGCTGTTTCATATTCACAGAGAACTTCTGAAATTACATTTTCTCTTTGAGTAAGACTTTTTTCTGATGAAAAATGTTAGAGAAAAGATTTCCTAAGAGATTGCTCTAACCCCAGAGCTTCAGCCCCTGATATATATATCTTTTTACACTGATATATATCATCAGTGAGACTCTGAATCATTCAGAGATTCTAAACTTGTTTATTCTAATGTGCTCCTGTTATTCTCCTTTTCAACCTTCTGCATTTTCTTATGTTTATGGAATATCTGGCAAATTAACTAGTTTTCCTCATCCAACTGTGTCTTGTATTTCTCTTTCAAAAAAAGAACCTTTTATAACTTTCTTTAACACATACTTTTGAAATGAGTCGAAAGTATTGTACATGGTGAAAGCTAACAAATAGGTAAGGACTATTTGACAATGGACCTTTGAATTATTGAAACACAGGAACATCTGTCAACCAATCTGAAATCAAGGATTCTATAATGCCATGGTATTATATTTTTAGACATCAATATGTAGTACTTTTTGGTACTTGTATTATACTGTCATATTACATCAGTCCAAATATAATTATTTATAAAAATGAATGAATCAACAGTCAATCAAACAATCAATCAATAAAATAATAGGTTAAGACATACTATAAACTAAACAACCATGACTCACAAATCTAAAGTAAACATATGGTAATAGTTATCACTATTTATGGGCAGATATTAATGAAAGTCTTGATAACTTGCTGTGAATCAGATATTAATTCAGTACCCAATGACAGATTCCCTGGAGCATTCAATAGAATGATTTACCCCAATAACTTGGAATTTGTTATTGTTCATCCAACTCATAAGAACCATTTGTTCACCAATCAGAATGTTTTTATCTCATAACATTTTAATGCTGACCTTAAAATCATTAGGTTTACAAATTATTTTACCATGGTACTATAGATTCAATAGTTTGGTGGTACTGTGGCTGATGTTGAAGTCCTCAGTACTCCTGTATCCGAATGTTATTAGAGGTTCCTCCTTCTGTGTGTCATCCTGTACTGTGAAAATATTTTTTTTCCCCATCTTTTACCTGTCACTTGTCTCTTTATCCTCTGCTCCGTCTTTCCATTGTGTGTGTGTGTGTGTGTGTGTGTGTGTGTGTATGTGTCTGTGTATGTACGTGTGCTGGGGTAATTGCATGGGATGACAGCGGGAGAGTATTTGCCCTGGGAGAGGGAGCTTCAGTCAGGTCTTTGGTTGGAGAGTCTTGCAAATGAAGAGGATACGGGTAATTTTAAAGGTAGTGATGCTTGTGGATGCGTTTGGCTTTAAGCACTTATTGATACCTGGTAACTTCATCTGTAAATGAAGAATTATTGAGCTAACACAATTTGCTTGTTTCTCCTGCTTTTCTCTTTTAATTGGCTCTTGATTTTTCTAGATTTTATAAGGCTGTGGACCTTTAACCATGAACTTAAATGTTAATTGCTCTTTTTTCTGTTAAAATATTAATTTGAGTTGAAATGTCGTGCATTCACACCACTGAGGTGTTTTGAATGAGATTTTAGGGTGTTTTCACACTTGGAATGATGTTTGAACAGATGAACGGTTTGAAACTGAGCTTGGTAACAGGGAGAGATGATGATCTGGGTAACAGGGATGCCAGCTTCCTTGTTTTGTTAATGTTTTTACTGTTTTAGTTTTTATCAAACCTCAAAGAGATAGTTCACCCCAAAATTGTATGACTTTCTTCTGTGGAACATAAATATATTTTGGAGAATGTGGGTAACCAAACCATTTGGGTTAATATTGACTTCCATTGTTTGGAATGACATGGGAGTGAGTAAATGATTGAATGATTTGTAAATGACAAAATTTTCATTTTTGGGTGAACTATCCCATTTATAGACACAGCATTTTCCTCTGCCGAAAATGTATGCAAGAGTGCATGACATTTCTGCAACAAGGTATGAGAAATGCATTAAAGGCCTACTATAATGTGCAAATTATATCATCATTACAGGGCTCCAGACTAATATTGAGAGCAATAGCACCGGTGCCACAAAGCTCTAAAGATGGTGGCACCAGCACCTGATTTGGTAGCTCTGGGGGGTGGGGGGATTTTTAATCAGAAAGGTCATTTAATCATAAAATGACTATTATTTTGCATTAATAAGTGCATTAACTAATGGTATTACATATTTATTTCCTATAAATGCACATTTGACAGTAAAGCACTGAGCTTGAGTTGAGATGCAAATAAAATGAACTTTTATTAACAACAGTATGTAAAAAACACATTTTTATTGGGATTTAAAAAAAAAAGATATCTTATTTTTGGTCATCGCATAAAAAATAACCGGTACAGTAACACTTTATTTAACAGTGTCCTTGTTACACGTTAAGGTTGATTTATACTTCTGCGTCGGACCTACGCCGGAGCCTCTACTGGTTTTCATTTATAATTCTGCGTCGTTGTCCGCGTTGACGTGCAATTACACACGCAGAGGGAGCATGTGACACCCGAAGGAGGGGTTCTAGCAAACCAATCACAGCGCTTGCGGTCCGTGTAGAATTGACGCGTTGTTACATTTTTGGAGAGGTGCACGTCGGGGTACACCGAAGGGTACGCGTGCTACACAGCCTACGACCTAGTTCGATGCAGAAGTATAAATTGGGCTCTACATGTAGTTACTGTAGTAATAACTGTTAATTATGCATTATTACATGCAACTAACCCTAAACCAACCCCTAGTCCTATAGTAATGTAGTTAATTATTATTACGCAGTACTTAAATGCATAATTACACTGTAACATGGATACCTTAAAATGAAGTGTAACCAAATAACATTTAAATTGGATAATATTTAGAGCTTTTAAGTGCTGTAAAAAAGTGTGAAGCACTTGAAAGTCATTTGAAAGTGCTAAATTTTAACTCTCCAAAATGATGTACGAACCATGTAATGAATAATGTAAAAATATATTTGACTATTTCTGTCACAATACCATGGTTACAGTTAGAGTTACTCCTTTAAATCCATTGTGAATGTTGGTGATTTGTGGCCTGAAAAGCCTTCTATAACTTGCTAATTCATGGCACAATGTTTATCCTAGTTTCAACAGTTTCATGCTGACTAAATAAACTGAACTCTGATCAAGTTTACTCAAATTCAAACCATTAGATCAAGTGTGAAAGCACCCATGGAGTTGATGGTGCTTTTTTTTTATTGCTGTAATTAAAAAAGTAGCATGCAAAGGCTCCTCCATGAAAGTATGTACTAACTTTGCACTTTACACAGTCTATTCTAAACTATAATGTTCTCCCTATCTTTTTTTGTCTTTACTGTTTCTGTCTGGCCATTTATTGCTGCTGAATCTCACTCTCTGCTCACATTGCTGCCTATTTTCGTGACCTGGACCTTTTTACTTTTCAAACAAATTGGATTTTCTGTTCCTGACGTGCTAATGGGCTCGCCAATTAATCCTACAAAATGATCTTGTCACCTTAATGGCTACCGGTAATGCCACCATGCAGCTGGGAACCTGCACATCCAACAAGCTATTCATCCAGTAGACCCTCTGGACAACCAGATGGACAAACACTGGACATCCAAACAGGCTGAAAGGGTGGTGGAGGGCCCCTCGCTGTCACCCTTAGGCTCTCAGCCCTCGCTGAACACCCAACTCACACAGCCCACCTCTTCCACAGGTAACCCCATGTGGAGGAGTCATGCCTGGGCCTGGTGGCTTTTTGGGGGTGGTAGATGGGTCCCATTTACACCTGGTATTAACATGCATCTCAAATGTTTTTCCTTGTGATTGGATTTTTGGAGTAAAAAAAAAAAAAAAGTTTATTGGTATCGGCCAATATTTAGTTGTGCATGCTCATTTCCATGTGCCATCATCTAACTTAAAGTTAATTTTTAAAAACACTGATTAAATGTAATCTTTTGTTAATCTCAGAATGAATTATCCATTCATACATTATAATGCTGTGATGCCCAAATTCACTTGTAGCCTTTTTTTCACATTTTAAAATAACATGAAAATTATTATTAGCATCAGCCAGAATTTTAATAACTCTAGATGAATGTTACCAGGTGTTGTGGGATTTGTGTCTGATTTGCATGTGTGATCGCTTTTGATGTGAATTTATCTGGTCAGTTGGACAACTTCTGTCCTCTTCCTTTCATCCACAAATCTTTTGCTTGCTGCTTATACTTTCTGCATTCTTTTATCTTGCTTTGATGCTTTTTATATATCACTGTTTGTTATTGTTGACAATATGTTATTTGTTCTCCTATATTTTTTGTGTCCTTATGTCTCCTTTTATCAACATTGTGGATATTGGGGCATTGCTAACTACGTACATGCCCCTTTTTCTGTTGATCTCTTTGATTTATTCATGAATGAACGTATTTTTGTGTTTTGTTGTGACTATGCATTTCATGTACCTGTTCCCATTTCCATTTTCCATTGATTTAATTGTAGCCCCCTCCCACAAATCCATACGTCATGAGGCTGTCAGAGCCTGGTTGGACTCGATGTCTGAAGGTAGAGAGGAAAAAGCTTATATTAGTGCTTACAGAAACACACATTAGTGCATGGCAGGACTATTGAACACTTAACACCGCTGTAATTATTTTTTAACACGTATTTGCATGTGACGTTTCAACATGCAATCAAAGTCGACACTACTGCATGCTGCTGGAGTTGTGAGACAGCGTCTGGTGTGATTTTTAAAATTCAGCTTGATCCAAACACACACTGACTAATGCATGAATCCAACATGGTTCATTAAGTATTCTTCTGAAAAAATACAAATTATGAAATGTCCTTTAATAATAATAAAAAAACAGTGTACAGAATGTTAAAATATTTCGTACACTCTAAATTTACTGTCCCAGGATGTCTGTGGTGCATCTCTGGAGGACACAAGGAGCTTGTTGTTACATAATTGCAAAGCACTTTATCTACAGCACAAGGCTACAGAGAAGTTAAAGCCAAAAATAACTAAAAACATTTCTAGATATTTTCACGGTTCAGAGAGCGGACACGCCAAAAAAACTCAAATGTGACAACCTTGAGCATACAAAACAGAAATAGAATGAAAATGATTGCATACAATTCTGAAGCTTGTAAAAAAAAAAAAAAAAACCTTGACTATGGTTTAAAGTTTTGCTGGTAATGGGCAAAACTTTTGTGTAAATATTAACATTAATGAATATAAGTTGCTGACAAAAATGATGGTGAGTGGAAGAGGGTGTTTCAGTTAAGTCTTCATATTTATTTATGTTTGTAATGTTCAGTTTGGTGTCATTGCTTTTTATTCACAACTCTTTACTTGCCCACATCACAACCCTTCTCAACAGCTGCTGATTTTAAGCCCAAGGCATTTGACTGTTAACTTGCATGTGTTTAACTACTAATATCATTTGTTTATTTCAACATTTTGTCATGTGCACTCATTGTGTTTAAGTTAAAGTTCCCTAAAGACTAACATTTGTTAGCTATATGATTGATACATTCTTTGCTTGTTTTTTTTTTTGTTTTTTTTTCACACTTGTTTCATAATTTAGCCACAAAACTGTTTTGTGCTGCTAACACCTGTACATGGAAGATCTTCTAATATTCATAATAGTTGAATAGTTTTTACTTATTTTTTTTCTAGACTTTTGCCCAACTTATTCATCTTATTATTTTCCTGTGATCCCAGAGCCTTGTGAAGAGGATGACGACGCAGAAGCAGGCAGTCCTGACTTTGAGCCGGGTACCGAAATAGATCAAGGTTGGTCAAATCCATATGCCATTTTTTGTTGTGATTTTATTACGCCTTTAGAAAGGTTAAGGTGTTACCTGTTTTACAGATTAATTGGCAATACCAGCCCTTGTGTCTCGATTTAGTAAATAAAATCAGGTTAACAGACTTGATATTTTAAGGTTGTCTCCTACTGATAAACATGAGATGTTACTTTGACTTTACTTTGTTGCTTACCATTTTTTGTAATTTATTTTAAATTATTTAAAAATGGGGAAATATGATGGTAACAGGGTTGACAACTTAAAGTATTTGTAATAATACACTGTCAACAGAAAAGTATACAGAATTTGCTTGGTTTTGCAAAAATCTTGCTTTTTTAAAATTTATTTCCATATATTTTGAACAGACTTTCACACTATTTTAATTTCTAATGTCACAGAGGACATTCCCTCAGATGCAGAGGCTGAAGCTCGTTCACATTGTATAGATGAAGTGGTGACGCTTCCAGTAGATATGGACAAACCAGAGAGCCAGGGACATGTTTTCAACACTGGTAATCATAACCTAATCATAATCATATAATTTCATGCCTTTTCCATTTTTGTTTGAGACCAATGATTGCAAATGTTCATGTCCTTGCATGACTTGCGTCTCTGAACATATTGCATCAATGTCTTGCTTCATAATTATTCAGACTTTGATGATTAAAATCTCAACTCAAGGGGATTTTCGATGTCCATCAATATTTGAGCCAATTTTATTTTTCCTTGCAGAGAAAACATCTGCAAATCCAAGGGAATTGATTGTGGACTTTGTGCTGTCTCCAATCCAAAAACCTGCTTTACCCATTGAGGAGGTAATACAGGGTTGCGAGATCTAAATGTCTTGGGCTCACTTGTTTGCTCTGTATTTAAAGTAGCAACAAAAGCCACTGCATACTATAAAATTCTGCCATTCTTTTTCTCTTTATACAGGTGAAAGAAGTTTCTCCTGTAATACTAGTTAAATCTCCAGGTGCACGTTTCTTCCCTGAGCCGTATCTACCTGGTAATGCCAAACTGAACATTCCCCCACCTCAGAGTCCTGATGCTAAAAGACCCCATTCTCCTGTTGCTCAAATTGTTGCGCTATCGCCCATCTGCTCCCAACCTGTTCCACAACCAGAGACGGCGTCTCCCAAATCACCTGTCCAGCCTTGTGCTTGTTCTCCAACAGGTAATCCTTTGTCTCCAATGTGTACCCAATCACAACCCTGCCATGAGCCACCCTCACCCCTCTCCACAAGCTCCCCTGTCAGAACTCAGCCAGTACCAGCAGTCACTTCCACTCCTTTAGCTAAACCTGCTTCTGAGAACCGAAACAATGAACCCTTGAATGATTCAGCACCTGTGGAAACCCCCGTCAAGAAAACAGACCTCATTGAAGAGTTCTGGATGAAGAGTGCAGAGATCAGAAAAAGTTTAGGACTCTCACCTCTGGATCGAAGCAAAATAACAGGTGAGAAGAGCATTGTGAAAGCTCCAACACCTGAATCATCATCTCCCAGGTCTTACACCCCAGATGACTTGTCTGAAGAGCAAAAGCCTACTTTCACGGGACGTTCTATCATACGCAGGATCAACATTACCTTGGAGGGTCAGGTTATATCTCCAGTGGAACCTAAGAGCAATAGTTCTGAGAAGAAAGACTTGAGCAGCAGTTCAGGGTTGGGTCTTAATGGAAGTGTGACTACCAGTCAGACAGCAACTAGTGACAGCTACAACAATTCTGATTCTACCATGCTCACACCTCCTTCCAGTCCCCCACCACCTCCACCTAATGAGGAGCCAGCTGCTCTCCAAAACAAAAGGCCTCAGGCCTCCTGGGACAACCTCCTTGCAGGTACTGAGGAACCCAAATCTGAGACTACGCCTCCTAAACCTAAGACTCCAGTTAGCCCCCCTCAACCACAATTAGTTATGGATCCAGTGCCGACCCGTAGAACTAACCCACCTGTTGTGATGAGGGTAAAGGAACCGAATAAACCACGGCGCGAAGAAGTAAGGAAATCTTTTGTGGAGTGCGTAGAAGAGATACCATTTGCTGACGATGTTGAAGACACATACGATGACCGCACTCCAGATACAAGTGGTCTGGAAAAATTTTACACCCCGCCAACCAGCAAGGTCAACCGAGACAAGCCTCCTTTCCACCTGGCACTGGCAATGGAAAATGGCAAGCCCAGCATTACTGAACGAGTTTCGCGGACAGCAAAAAATCCCCAACATTTTTCTCCTGAAGCCAAGGAGATCGCAGAAGAGCGAATGAGGGCACGGGAAAAGTCTGTGAAAAGCCAAGCTCTGAAAGATGCTATGGCCAAGCAGCTTAGTAAGATGAAAGAAACAGAGGCTGCCAAGGGTGCTGTGGCAAAAGTAGCCTGGAATGTTCCCGAGACAACAGGAAAAAACAAAAAGCAATTAAATGCCCCCAAGGACTCTGCGGTGAAGGCCTTGGAGTCCAAAAAGCAGACAGACATACTCCCTGACCGTTTCTTAACTACACAGGCCAGGAAGACCTTGGACAGTTCAGTCACATCTTCAGAGAGCTCCACAGGAGGCAAAAGCAAGAAACGCAGCTCACTGTTTTCTCCACGCAAGAACAAAAAGGAAAAGAAAGCCAAAAATGAAAGACTATCTGGCACAGAAGAAACACCACCCAAGCACAAGTCCCTGTGGAAGGCGGTGTTCTCTGGCTACAAGAAGGACAAAAAGAAAAAAGACGACAAGTCATGCCCAAGCACACCCTCAAGCTCTACAACTGTTGACTCAGGGAAGAAGAAAGAATCACCTCTGGACAGGTCTTCAGGTCTGCTGGAATTTTTTCATTCAGATTTTTCCATCCCTGTCAAAATGTATTATTGTCTATCCTAGCTCTTATTCTACAATCTAGTATGAAACCTACGAAGGCAGCTCCTTTCTAAGCCAGCATCCTAACTGGCATCGAACCTCATAAGTGACCGATCTGGAACACTCAGCATGGTAGATTCACTTTAAAAGTAGTTTCAATGGAGTTCACTGTTACCATGTTGCTAAGATAACATGTAACATTGTGGTACATGTAATAAGCATGCAAGTATATTGCGTAAAATATTATCGGGGTGCACATAACTGATGCACAGGCGCACATGCCTGGTAAAAATAAAGGATGTACAGCAGAAACTTGAAGGGAAATGCTTTTGAGTACCAACATTTTTGGCATTTTTGGGGACAGGTACACGTTTATTTACTGGAGTAGGATTTTTCTCCATCTCTGGTAAGATAGCAATGATGATGATAAGTGTGTTAATTGATTATTAGGGGTACAGCAGATCGCAGTTGATCTGTACGGACCAGGCCCCACGGTTCGGCATGCATGTGATTCACGGTTTAACTGCTAAGTTTAACCATCATAGAGTCAAAGTTTATCATTTGGATGTGTTTTGTCTCGTCAATATAATCATTTAAATCACTCACACAAAATTATGTCAAAATACCCGTCTCGGCAAGCATTCTCTCGGTTAAGTCATAAGTGAACAGTTAAGAAAGAAACCAGATGTGTGTCAGTATATTCGGTCCGTGCATTCGGTCTTAAAGTGACAGCAGCCTTAATATTCCTGTTGTAGTCTGTATCATTAATGTTAATTTAAAAAAAAAAACTAAAAAAAAAATACAGCTTTAACAAAGATATATTTAATTTCTACTGTGAACAAATAGTGTTATAGTGAGGAGAGCAGTCAGGAGGAAAGTGATGTCGACAGCTTGTAGGATAAGTGTGCTGTGTAAAGTGTGAGCACCAAGCACCATCTCCAGGTGCTCCCTTGAGAACCAGACCAAAAAAATTATGTGCACCCCTGAATATAAGCATCATGGTGCAAAGCTTTGTGTGATCGTCGTCTCCGAATTAGGACTCAAAATAGATAAACACTAAGTGTGCTTTTTAAAACAGAGAACGGTAGATGGTTAGTATGCGACAAGAGCGGGAAAATCTGTATATCAGTGCAGTGTGCGCATGTCAAAAAATCGAATCCGGTTTGAAGCTTGTGACATAAACGCGTACGGCTCATTTCGGATCCTCATATGGGTTATGTTACAATCTTGCAGAATTTTGCTAAGTTTAGTCTAACTTGCACATGTTTTCTCAGTCTCTTTCAACTGTTGATTTTCTTATGCAAAGTTCTCTTTAATTTACTGATGTAGATTTACGTCTGAGGAGAAATCTCAGCTTTTCTGAGGACTCTGATCTCTCCTGTGACGATGTTCTGGAAAGATCCTCTCAGAAGTCCAAGGGTGATGTAAGTCTATATAATATTTAAAGAGCCTCTTTTTTCTCTTTTGAGTCTATTGTTTTCTTTCTGAAGCTTCTCGAATTTTAATGAAATTTTTTACTGTTCTCAGCGCCATGTGGACCTGTTTGACTTGGTGTCAGATTTGAAAAAAGAGACGATTAAAGATGAAAAATCCAAAGAAAAGGAAAAAGACAGGGCTATGGAAAAAGGACAAGTGACAGAAAAGGGCAAGAAAAGGTCAAAAGACAGGGAAAGTGAGAAAAAGAGGGTGAAAATGAAGGATATGGAACAGGAGAAAGGAAAAGAGGAAGAGGTATTTCAGTGATTTATGTATTGTACAATTGCACAACAACTACCGGTTTTCAGACAGAACACGAATGCAACACTATGCCAAAAAAAAAAAAAAACAGTAAATATATATTTTTAAAACATAAAAAAAAATATTGTTCTGCACTGTGTTTCATTCGAAACCTGTAAGAAATCGAGCATTCTTGTGCGTTTGTGTGAAGGTGAATAGAGAGAGACTTGAGCTAGATGTATAGAACAAGAAGTCATAGCGTTCACCAGAATTAATAGAATAAAAAGGCACTTTTAGAGTGCAGTGTTCATCTTTCTTAACTAGTCTAGTGGATATGAAACTGTTTTGTGATTTATTTATTTATTTTTGTAATTTTTTAATATAATTTAAGTATTCTGTTTGTCCAAATTATACTTTTATTTAGTGTTGTTTAGGGGGAGGGGAGGGGGGTAGTTGCTAGTGTGCTCTTACCCTCTAGCAAATCTTTTAGAGTAATCTTGTAGTCCAAAAGGTCCAAAAGTAACTTTTTACCACACCTGCCAATGTAAAACTTTTCGGCCATAGATATTTTTTTTTAGCCTTTTTTTTTTTTTTTTACCAGTTTTGTTGGTTAATGTGATGAATATTTTACATACTGTCTGTGTTGCCACATGAGGCTGTGGAGAAAAATGTTGGCTGGTAAATGTTAATTTTGGACCCCGAGTATAATTGTGTTAAACAAAACACAAACACATTAATTTGTACTTATGCACTCATCCCAATGTCCTTAAATGTTTGTGTTTCTGTGTTGTCGTAGAATCCTGATTTCATTTAATTGTACATTAACCCATCTAATCACATCATTTTTGTTTTGTTTGTTTTCCTTTTTTCCAATTTATTTTTCTAAGTCTGTTTATGTACCTCATGCATTGGCGTTCAAGAGATCGTATGCCACAAAGGTAGTGTGTTCATTCATTACCATTGGTCTACCTATTTTACGCATGTCGTATCACACCGTCATGCCTAACCCCTGTCTGTTATTGTTGGTCCAGAGATTGCTTTATTTTATTACTAACAGTTTTCTGCAGCATGGTGAAGGCTAAAGCACCCCCTTTCTGCTGGAGGATGTAACTGCATCACATGACATTCTCAAAAGGCTTTCTGGCTGTTTACCATTTTCTATACTGTGTACCTCACTGGTTCATATGCAACCTGTTTTTCTCATTTCATAGCTTTTACCTGACTTTCATGAAGCATCTCCAGAGTCAATGTTTTTTTGTTTTTTTTTGTTGGTCTCTGTCTATCTTACACTTTGTTCTATCTTACACTTTGGCTCTGTGCAATTGTGATGAAATGCACAGACAACAAGAGCTTATGACATTAGTCATGGTACTGTCTGTTTTGTAAATGATGCATTTGTGTAACAAATCAAGATTTTAAAGATTTGTGGTCTAGCTATATCTTGTCTATCTAATCTATCTAGTTTGCAAATTTAGAGCTTGAGTCAACTCTCCATTTTGTAATGTTTAGTACTGTTTTTTTTGTTTTTTTACCCATAATTTGAAACTGTTTTTGCACTGATTCCAAGTATATTATATACTTAATATAAATATAAATATATATATATATATATATATATATATATATATATATATATATATATATATATATATATATATATATAATATATATATATATATATATATATATATACAGTATGTGTCATTTATTAGTTTATTTGCAGCAAAAAATCTATATTGTGATATATATTGAGGTATATACAGTACCAATACTGTGATAAAAAGTTACTTGTACTGTGATATAAACTTTTGATTATACTGCCAAAATAGAGGTGCTTTAGAATTGTAAGTCAGAAGTATTTCAGCCTAGTAGTGGATTAGCTTTGACATTTTGCTCTGTTTTAGATTCTGCTGTAGTAATATATTACACAAACTCCTGCCATAGACATCCATGAGACACCAGACAAGGATCCTCCTTCCACTGACCCGGATACAAGTTACAGAGGCGCATGTTCTGACTTTTAATTTCTTTTGCAGAAGACGTACACGGAGGAGGAACTTAACGCCAAGCTGACAAAAAGAGTACAAAAAGCTGCACGGAGGCAGGCCAAACAAGAGGAGCTCAAGAGGCTCCACAGAGCCCAGGTGAAAGCATATTAATGACTTGTTTGCATGAGTTTGTCAAAAAGTTGAATTTCAGCCATTAACATGCAGAATAATAGAGTGTGAAGTAAATCAGAAGCTGCTTTTTGATTCCTCAGATCATTCAGAGGCAACTGGAGCAGGTGGAAGAGAAACAGAGGCAGTTAGAGGAGAGAGGTGTCGCGGTGGAAAAGGCACTGCGAGGGGAAGCAGGTATTTCTCTCTTTGTCTCACTTCTTTTTTTTTCTTTTTTTTTTGATCAAAATGTTTCCTCAGATGCTCTGCTGAAGGGTTAAAGCCTCGGAGCAGATCTTCATAACTCATGCATTTTCTATGTAGCTATTCTTTGACCTTTTTGTCAGAGCGCTGCTTGCTGTTGTTACTAGCTTCAAGCTTCAAACTACAGTGCAGAAATTAAAAGTGAAATTGTGTTTGTGCATCCTTTGCCTTTTGATTAAAAGCCATTTCGTGAACTTGGGTTAGCATTCTGATGCATAGGATCCACTTTTTTCATTAATACAAACCTTGCTAGAAGCTTGTATCTCATTACTAAATTTATTTCATTTTGTCAGGCTTGAGATATAACATTAGCATTTCATTCAGGGTTCCCGTGATTATGGAAAACCTGGAAATATCAGGGAATGTTACAATTATGATTTCCAGGCTTGAAATAGACCATGATAATTAATAAAACCTTGAAAAAGTCATAGACATTTTTGTAGTGAATATAATTTTTTCCCCCTAGTCATCTCAGCTCTAAATTATTTATTCGCCAAGATTGCTTTTTGAGCTCTCCAGCTGCAAGCATTTTATTTTTTTGTCTTCTTGGACACATTTTTACATTAAAAAAAAATAATAATAATCTGTTAATTCCAAGTATTTCCTGACATACAAATGGAAATCTGCCCCAGCTACCTCTATAAAATATATTTAAAAACAAAAAAACGTATTCACTTGAAAAGCCTTAAATCAAATTACTACTAACATATCAAATATAGATATTGCAGAATTAATGTTTTGTCAGTCCCATGACCATTATTTTATGTGTTTTCTGCATTGAATTGCACATGACAAGGGGCTATCAAATACTTTCCATTCTATACGTGCTACAGTAACAGCTAAATGAATTGCTAGAATCTTTTTCATTATTGGATTCAAAGATAATTGTTTCCTTTTGCAAAATGTGAACAAATTATGTTAATAATTTTAAGTAACTCTAGCTTTAACATATTAAATTGTACAAAATGTATGGTTTGTGAAACAGTAGGATAGTTATAGGCAGTAGAACAAAATTTATGATTTTGCAATTATTGTTTCCTCTTTCTCCTGCTCCATCCCATCTTTTATATCTAGTGTTTCTTAATCTCTTTTTATCCTTTACTCTCTCTAAGGGTTGTATAAAGGTTCTAGTGTTAGTCCAAAACAGTGTAAGAGGCGCTCAGGTATCCATTGTGATAACTCTTAATAGGTGTTGTAGTCATCCCAGCGTATCATGCCATCCTCATACCGAGCATTGTCTCTCCTGGTCTCTCCTCATGAGTGTCTCAACTGCATGCCCAGTCAGTCCGATCACGCCAAGCATAGATTTGTGGGCCGCCTCACTGGATGTGATCCACTATGAATGACGGAGGATGTAACCGTATTATAGGCTATTTCTTCAATTTTGAATCTATTCCGTTCCATTTTGTCGAACTTAAAACACCTTTTCTTGGATATTGTCTTCTAAATGCTTTATATTCATGTTTTGTTGTTCAGCGTAACAAATGTTCACAAGCATGTTAACAAATGTTAACCCAATAAAGGGTTAAAATGCTCGAGATGCATTGAATAACAAGTTTTCTCCCTCATATACAGATTATTCGGTTACACTTTATTTCGATATTCCACTTTAGACATTCTACTAACTATAAGTAACTTTGCAACTACATGTTAACTAACTCTCATTAGAGTATTGGTAGACTGTTAGTTGTTGGGTTCGGGTTAGTAGGATAAGTTGACGTGTAGTTGCAAAGTTACTAAAGAAAATCTAAAGTGGACCATCAAAATAGTGTAACAAGTCATCTGTAAATGAGGGAGAAAAACTTATTCAAGCATTTTAACCCTTTATACTACAGATAATGTGTATGGCTTGTGAACATCGAAATAGTGTTACCATTGACTCTGGCAGGAATAAAAAAAAACTAAAAAAACACACAGCTGTTTTAGATGTGGAAACATACTCGCACTCGCACTCCTCTGTGTTGCCCTTGTGGTGGAACGCAGCAGTGCAACAAATCTATGTGCCCATTTACCATTACGGGACATGCAATATAAATGCAATTAACTACATTTGTTTACATGCCAAATAACAAGTTGTGGTAAATGTATATTCGGCATACCTTGCTGTGTGTGTGTTTGTGTGCAACACATGCATGACTTGAAGCTACTGGCTGTGCCTGTGTGTGCAGTAACATGTTTCTAATATATCCTTATTGTAGACTATTGGGGAGAGTCTAATTACAGTGAGATCCTGGATTTGCATCTGGGCGGTATGTATTTCAAATCTGTTGCTTGAAATGGACTAACAACTAACGCCCTCTCTTTTCCCCCTGTACTTACTGAAGCCTGTCTTCTCTTATTTACCCCCTTCCGCTTAAATTCTCTCACATTTGCCCCTGCAATTTCTAATATTAATTATATATAATTTATATATATTACAAAATGTCTATGCTTGTATGAAGTATGTATATATATATATATATAATGTATTATATAAAAATATTACATATATATATATATATATATATATATATATATATATATATAATGTATTATATAAAAATATTACATACATATATATATATATATATATTTTTTTTTTTTTTTTTTTTTATTTATTTTTTTTTTTTACGATAACGATTTAATTTTTAAATTGTAAACACAAACATTTTATATAATAATTTAATATATTTGTGTATTATTCAAATCTGAGGAAACAAAACACAATTTTTTCCCACATAGCATTGGCATTCAATTTGCTTTTTTGTTTTGGTCTTAGTTTGCAAACTAAAAATGTTCCACTAATATGTAGCGAACAAATCCAAAATGCTTAAGCAAACAGATGTAGCTAGTTTGAAATCCTGACTAAGCCCCTCCCCTCTAGCCTTTTGTTGAGCCAATCCCTGTCTGCTTTACTCGCCAACATTTTAGTTTTCATATTTTCCTCCCATACCTGCTCAGTTGCATAAGGGGCCCCGGACCCCGAAAGATCCCAGTGTTTGTACCTCATTGCGATTGATTCCGTCATGTGTGGTGCGTCTTCAATGTATTTTCAAACCTTGCATCTCATACTGTGGATCTATTGTGTGCTTGAGTGTATTGTCTTGCGTTTCATTGATCACACTGTGAAGTTACAGGCAAGCCATGCTGAAATCACACACGCAGGCAGGAGATAGCGTGGTTATGGTGAATAAATTACCCATTGTTTTCAAAGGACATTGAGGCATTGTTTAACCATCTTATGAATCTTTTTCAATGCAACAAGGTGTTTCTTAAACATAGCATGCCAATAAGTTCTTGAAAGGCATCTTATTATTTTAGGTGTTAGGTTATGGGTCTTTACATATGCTAAAAGTACTTATCAACAATCGTTTAATTAGGAAACTAAGGTAAGTACAACATATCCACATTTTATAAATGTTCTGGTAAACTGGCTCAAGATGATGGAAAAGCATTTGAAATCCCAAAAACGAGTTAAACTTGCTAAAGTTCGTTAGATTTCTGTTTTGGAATTGTAATGCTGCAACCCCATACTTGCTGCTTGTGGCTACATTTATTTTTGTTTTATTAACAATTGCACAGAGATTAAGTGGCTAACATGTGAGCTGTGCACTTGGATTGATTGTCCTGTAAAAGTGAGTTTTTCTCATCACAATCTAGTTGGTGGCAGACCTGCTAACAGTTGGTGGATTTCTCGTAATCCTACTGTAGCTCAAAACAGCTTTCTGAGGCCTAAAGCCTGGAACACACCAAGCCGACGGTCGGCCGTCGGGCTGTTTTTGTGCGTCGGCTGACTAAGTTTTCTCAGTGTGTTCCGCACAGTTGGCAGAAATTGTTCTGTTACGTCATCTTACCTGAGTGTTCCTTGGCGAATATTTCAATATTAACATGAGCGGAGTGGAATAAAGAAAGTGTTTAGCAGGATTGATATTCAAAACGGTAAGCAGACACTGCTTTGTTTATGGTTGTGTATCTGCAGCCTGCAGCGTCGGTTTCCCTTTTTGAATGACGAATATAGACAAATATATCTGCAGAAATAGACAGTTGTCTCATTTACACGCAGGCGCAGAACGCGCATTCTAGCTGACAGCCGGCTGTAGTTCTCTCGGTGTGTGCAAGTGCAGCTTTTTACCCCAACGCGAGGCGACAACACAGTCGGCTTTAATCAGCGCTAGTTCGTCGCCGTCAGCGCGGTGTGTTCCAGGCTTAAGACATCTCTTGGCTGGAACACTTGCTCGTCATTTCCAAAACAAGTTGTCCCCATTTTTGTAACCAATTAAAAACTTCAGAAAGCCGTTTTGGATTTCTTTTTAACTTTGCATCAGTGTGCGTTTGTTTATGGCCTGGTTCCCCGCGGGTTGTTTCCATGCATGTCTGCATAAGAATGACAGCTTGTTGCTTTTCATGGATAATTAGTTCTCCAATTCTTCGCATAACTGCAGAGGAAGAGCCAGTGATATGAGATGATGAGGTTTAAGAGTGCTCATTGCATGTTAGATTTAAACATCCTTTCAGTGAAAAAAAAATATATTTTTAATGTCTATTTATTTACACAAAGTGTTGATGAGGTTGGAATATAGAGGATAGGAATGTAGAATAGGCAACTAAGAGAAAAAAAAAAAAAAAAAAACTTCTCAGCCTTCACATTTGGTTGTATTAGTGCTGATTAGTTACAGAAGGTCGCAGTCTGGCTTTCAAGGATTGCGCTGACAAACTCCTTTCTGATAGTCCCTTGTTGTGAACTGCCCAACATCCGTCATCCAATTGTTTCAGCATTTTAAAAACCATTCTGTCACCCTGGCATGGCAGAGCACAAAGAATTGTACAAGTATCTGCCTTTTCATTTTCTCCCATGCATCATTGGCAAAATCCTTAACTCAGGTGCCAGTCCTTCTTCTCAAGTTCATTTGACGCTTTTTTTGTCTAGATCTCTTTTTCCTCTTGTGGCTGGATTGACACCTGCTGTATAGATTGCTGATTTCCACATCAGTCGTAGTGTGAGAATTGAGAAATATATTTTGCACCCTGACAGAATGGGAACATCCCCTAAGATGATATAATAATTCCACCTTAGGTCTTAAAATCCAAGTTGTCTGTATGAATAGAACCCACAGTCAGGAGATCAACAGCTGCGTACTGTACTTCTTTGATGAAGCCTATGCAGATATTAGTTTTGCTCTTGAGTCACCACTTATTTGCCCTCAGTAGTGCACAAAAGGAAAAGTTCAAAGAGAAGCAAAATTTCACCTCTCTTTCTCAGTTCATTCATGTTTGCGCTCTGTCCCGTGTCATTTCCTCCCACTGTCATATCACACTGCTGCTTTTAGTTTCTCCCCAGAGTTCTTTCTCTTTTTGATTTCGCTCCTCACTTTTTTTCTCTTCCACATCTCTTTCTTTCTCTCCTCTTTCTTGACTTCACTCTTCTGGTCACCTTCATCTCTCTCTCTCTCTCTCTCTCTCTCTCTCTCTCTCTCTCTCTCTCTCTCTCTCTCTCTCTCTCTCTCTCTCTCTCTCTCTCTCTCTCTCTCTCTCTCTCTCTCTCTCTCTCTCTCTCTCTCTCTCTCTCTCTCTCTCTCTCTCTCTCATTCTTTTCCTGTGTTGTGGAAGTTGAGCCCTATGTCTGGACCCCTCGCCGAAGAGCCCTGTACCTCTGCCCCTGCTGTGCCCCTAAAGGTAACGTAAACCCCGTCATGTTTGCCACCGGCCAGCTGTGTTTTCATAACAACATGGCCAGCGGCGTTACTTTGACAACCCACTGGACCTGTGGAGTATTGCTTTTGCCCTCCGACTACAAAGTCTACTTCTCTCCGCTGCCCGTGTGTGTCCAGGCTTAGTGGATTTCCCCCAGCAGATTGCATCAATGCTTCTGATGTAAAAATTTGTAACAGTAGTAGGGCTGGACGATATTTTTCAGAGTTTTACCAAATAGCAATAGTTGCCAAGTAGATTCAAAATATTTTAAGCAAGTAAATTTTCATTTTATTTATATACACCAACAGAAACCGTTGCACCAGCTGTGCGTAAGTTATAACTTAACCTAGTTTTGACGTAAATTGGCACTAATTTACAACTTGCGCACCACTAAATAGTTTTGCATTGCACCATTAAACTTAGTTGAAGCGTAACTCTGCGTATAAACTAAATATTTACAGAAGCCTCCTATCAGGAGGAAAGGTTGGAATAAAATAGCAGACTGACTGAACTGCATCAATAAGCTCTTGTTTTACCTGACAGACTTCAATTATTTAGACTCATGATAACGCTGACATTTACACTTGCTTACATTTTAAGAGAGAGAACATTGTGAAAGGTTACTTTGTTAGTGGCTCTTCAACCCGAACCCATCCTTAATAGTGTGCCGCTGTGTTGTGCATGTCAAATAAAATCAGTCATAATCAATAAATGTAATTTATTGAAAGAATGCATGAATATTATGCATTACATTTTAAAACTTGTAATGTGCCATGTAAAGATTGCTCTGAAAAGTTAACCCAAATAATCTGTTGAATCAGTGTTTAAATCGGGCAATTTGAAAGAACTGATTCAGGTGAATGAATCAAACTTGACCACACTATCTGCATTTTTGTTACAAAGGTTTAGATACTAATAAAATTCTAGATCAGCAAAAAAATACTAAATACGTGGTAAATGTTTGGTATATCGCCCAGCCCTCAGCAGAAGCAACAGAAGTTAAAGCTACATTTTGGGTTTTCTTTATTAATCAAGATTCTACTTTTGTTTTACCTTACTTTAGACATCATAAAGAGGATGAATATAGCATGAAATATGTTTCTAATTAGTACGTTAGAGCCGACCTGATATGATATGATGACAGGTCATTAGTGTATATTTTTGGGGGAAACTGCTCTGCTGACTTTAAGTGTGAATTTAAATAACAGCATGATTGTCATTTGCTCTTACCAAGTTCTAAAACTGTCAAATACGTGTCCCAACCACACAGCTCTTTTATAGAGCTGTATCATGGTAATCCATAGACTATTCACTGTGTGTTCATGAGTTTCCATAACACTGATGATTTGCTGTGAAGGATAGCATGTGTAAGGGGAACACAACAGGAAAGTGAGGTCTCCAAACCTGGTAGTTTTTCTGATGTCTTTGTCATACCATTAACGCTCAAATTTAAAGTCAACATGAAATCAAAATTTCTCTTTTTTTAAATTTTTTTTTTTATTACAGACTCCTGGTCTTATTATGAACATTATTCCAACGAAAAAGGTTTGCCTTGCAGGGTTGCCCACGGGCCATTAAAAAGTCTTAAAAGTCTGAAATTAGAATCTCCTAATTTTAAGGCTATTCAAGTCTTAAATATTTGTATTTTTTCTGCTTGGCATTAAAATTGAAGGTGACCTGATTGAAAAAATATATGTTTTTAGGCTGTGTAGCATCAAATCTTTGGTAGTAGCCTACCCAGTGTTACACGTGTCCTTTTTTTATGTAGTATGTCACAGTGTGCTCTTTACCTGAGATGAGTCAGGGAGGGTGAGTCACTTGGGAGAAGAGAGCAGGCAAATTCAAGCAAAATGAGAGAGTGCAAATTTAACACTCAAGAGATGTTTATGACAGCAATGAAGCCGAACAATTTATGCCACAAGACGTTTAAATTAGGTACTATGGGAATGAAAGCTAATTTATATTTTTAATAGAATGTACTTTTAGAATACTTTTTACTATTTACAACATTGCTTGTGCGCTGCCTTAAAGAGGTATCCGCTCTCTGATGTAAACAAGCCCAACATGGAGGAGAAGCACTGAATGAAAATGCATATTCACTCTCTTACAGTAGATGGAGCTTAAGGAACAGCAGAAATGCAGCCATAACCCCACAAATGTGCTACTTTCTATTTCTGAACAGTAGGCTATTTGAATGCTTCACACAGCCATTCAGTCATTTGACATGTCATTTTAACAGTCACATTACATCCGGTTATGCATGTTAGATTTGAACTTTTACTAAGCACTGTTAGATATTTTAAGATGTTACATGTTACTGAGTTAAGTACTGTTTAAATAATACAATGCATTTTGAGAATGGGTAAGTTTGTTCTTAAAAAAAAAAGAAGAAAAGTGCAGCAGCCCTGCCTTGGTAGTCTTTCATCTAAATGTATTAAATTAATTAAAATGTATGTTTTTTCTTTTTCGTATAGCATGATAGAGGCCACTATGTTGGGGAAAACAATGTTGGTTTTTGGCTACGTTTTGCTAGTTATTCATTAATGCAAAAAAAAACTTGACATCAGCTAATGCTTTAATAAAAATGTTTACTTTTTTAGTGTTGATTTTATTGCTGGTTAACATAGTAGCAATAATGTAATAGTAGTAGTAATAATACTAAATATATTTTATATTTAATTATACTATGTACTTTATTAAAAGTATGATTTATATGACTTAATGAGTTTAAATATCACAATATAGAATTACAATGGTTTTGAATGAGATTTTATCTTTCATGTTGACTTTAAATGCAGTAGCACAAAATACAAATGTTCGGCAACATTGTGGTGTGTCTGTCGGTTTGTAATCTGGTGTGTGTAACTATGCCTGTGTATAACAGTGCCCTTTTGGCACGACGTTAGCGTGGTTGTTATACGACTAATTGTGGTTCTTCTTTCTCTGTTCCTTTTGGGAAAGCATGGGGCTGAGTGTGGGGGAGGCCACTCACAGTGCGTCCCACTGGATAAGTTTAGCCTCCCTGTCCTCTGTTGTCCCTGTCTCTCACTGTTTTTGTGTCTGAGGACCTCTACTTTGCCTCTGTGTGTTTAAAACAGCCAAGGCCAGCAACCGCGAGCACAGCCATTCGATTTATGTGTGTACTGTCTTTTTTACTTTTATGTTGCTAGAGCCGCCTCTCCGTCAGCTAAGTACGTCATGCTGCATCCAGGTTTACCATGCGATGGCTCATCTCAGTGCTTGGCTTCACTTGTGTGTTTATGTGTGTGTAGGGATGGGAGACAGGGTATTCATAGACATCTGGGACTACTAGCATGGGCTGACATGCACAGTTGTTCCCATATACAGTCGGTGACAGTATTCTGCATTGATCATGGACTTCAGCGCATACCATGAGGCTTTTTTTGTACCTCATGCAGTCTAACGTCTAAATGCAGTGCATGTAAAGAATATTCATGAGCCTGACCCAGAGCACTTTTTAAAGGAATGTTCCAGGTTCAATACAAGCTTAATTGGCAGCCTTTTGCTGCATAATGCCTATTACCACCTTTTTTGTTTTCATAACATGCAGAAATTGTGGTTGTGGTAAGTCACTTAGAAATGGAAATAAATGTGACAATGAAATTAACTTTGAAATGCACACTGTTTCAAAGCCATAAGTGTGATACTAACCATTTTTGTGTAGAATATATCCCAGTATAATACAGTATGTGATGAATAACTTTTTATATAGAGAAAAATCTAACTTTAGTCAGCCTCATTTATATATAAAACTTAAATAATATTATTCAGGATCCTTTGGGCCCTATTTTAACGATCTGAAACGCAAGTATCAAACGCGAAACGCAAGTAACTTTGTGGGCGGATCTTGGGCGCTGTTGCTAACGGCGGGATAAATGACTCTTGCGCCCGACGCAAATCTAAAATGGGTTGGTCTGAAGATTGGGTTGGTCTAAAATGGGTTGGTCATCTCACATTCCCTTTAAAAGCAGGCGCGCTTGTTCCATGACGGATTGCTATTATAATGGCGGATTTACCAGGCGCGCGCCAGGAGCGGTTCACAGCCGAGGAGACCGACTTTTTTGTCAGAGTCGTAAATGACAGAGAAGTGACATTGTATGGGGATGGGAGAAACCCACCCACATTAGCTTCGGTTAAACAGGCGTATAATAATTTGGGTAAATGTGCAAGCTAGATTTATGCATATTTTTTCACATCTTCATGGACACCACAATGATTTCCCTCGTGTGGTAATATTTTTCCTTGTAATTATGTATGGTTTGCAAAAATGGCAACTGCTGCGTCTGTGTGTAGATGAGAAAAGCAAAGTGTATGCGTGTTGTGCACACGCTACATTATGGCCAAGCATGCGCCCTTAAAATAGCATCTGAATAACGTGCCACTGACTTTAGACTAGGTTTTTCCTGGTCTGTGGCGGAATTGTTTTCTGAAACTGCAAAATAGCACCAGGGAACGTTTGCGCCGGAACACGCCTCCTCTTTTCGCTGAACCGCCCCCCGGAGCGCAAGTTCATTCACTAATTTACCGACGTGCATCTGTGGAGGGAAAAGTCCGCTGTGCGTCGGGTGCAAAATAGGAATGAAACATGCGTCGGTGTACAAAGTCAATTGCGCTGGGTGCAAGATAGGGCCCTTTGAGTATAATGCAATCCTTGAAAATAAAAAATAAGTGTCTTAACTGTCACTGGATGGATGGATAGATAGATGTAGCATAATTCTTTAACAAAGATACATGTCTTCTTTTACTGTTGGCTAATGTGAAATTTGAAATAAGAGTCAAAATTATTTAGATAGATAGATAGATAATTTTGCCACCAACTCTTTGTTCCAAACTTGTATTAAAACTGGGACATTTCTTTATGATATGCCATATTTATTGCCCTGATATTGGGCTAAAATGGTGTAAAATTGGATGACTTTTGGAGAAAACCTCCTTGGAGCAAGCTATGGACCCAGAAAGGTACAGTTAAGATGAATTTAGAGGTTCACTCTTTTTGACATATACCTGTGACATTGCCTTATATTATTGGGTAGCTTTCACACTTTAAAAAGATATTCCTGGAAAAAAAAAAGGTTTTAAAGTTTAAAGCAATATCCACTGCCTTGAAAAAGACCAAATGCCTCAGAAGTCCAGTCTGATCAGCATTGATCATGAAATGCTGTCCAATCAGAAGCCGCACCTCCACGCCATCCTCTGTGAACCCCGGCAGCCTCGACCTCATCATGGTCTTCCACATTCCCACCCTATTCTTGCCCTGACAAAGACATCCTGGCTTGGCTGTCATCGCATTTGCTGTGTGGGTGTCTGTGTCAGGTCTGTGTGCCAGTGGGTAGTTAACTGCCAGGTTCCTCATGCTTCTCCAATGTGCTTCTTGCAGGAATGGGTAAAAAGGACGATCCAAAGCTGATGCAGGAATGGTTTAAACTGGTCCAGGAGAAGAATGCCTTGGTGCGCTATGAATCGGAGCTGATGATATTGTGAGTAGACACTCAGATTAAGCTTCAGTCCTGTTGCTTATGTTTCATGCAGACCTCTGTAGATGGCACACGTTAATGCTCAAGTCGGAGCCACATTAAAAATGTTTTTCGAACCATGTAAAAATGTTACTGTATAAAATATATTAGAGCTTGTGTTTATAAAAAAAAATAAAAAATACAATATAAAAATAAAAACATGTATGTTAATGAATGGAAATCTTATTGTTTTCAAATGTAAAATGAGCATATTCAAGTTTATTGTCTAGAGTCTGGATGTTTTTATTCATTGTACAAAAGGAATAAATACCTTTCTAAACAAGAACAACTGATGATCTCTAACAGGCAGATATGCTGTAGGGAACGGCATGGTGCTAAAAGATTTTGCCAGATGCTTTTATTATATTCTGTTTTGTTCTATTTACATTTGTGTGAATACAAGGTGCAATTACATGGTGACAGTGCCTCGAATGCAATCAACTGTGCATGTGTTTGTAAAGATGAGCACCAAATGGTCCATACATTCAGGAAAAAGAACAGTTTAGTCAACAAAACCCAAATTACAAAGGGACCGTTTCATCAAGAAAAAAAACTGTTTGTTGGTTCTCAATGAGAAGAGGGTCTTAATAGTTTAGCAGTTTTAGGCTGTATTGCATTAGTCACTGGTCAGTATTGTATGCATATATATGTATGTATGTAATTGTGCATGCTTTTTTCTACTATTTCTACATTTGTATTTTTCTAAATGTAGAAATGCTCATTTCAGTTAATCATTGATACGCTAATAATTTAAAAACTCGGTTAAATGTAATTTTTAGCAAATCTCAGAATGAATTTTTTTTTCTATTTTATTCTGTGCACTATAATTTGTGATGCCTGATTTCATTTGTAGCATTTAAATTGTTTGATTTAAAATTGATAAATTACTTTTAATTTATTTAGACAAACTAGCATACAATTTTAGAATGGACAATTTAGCAACCATAATATGAATATAATTACTGGCCAGTAT
Source organism: Abramis brama (assembly GCF_963993115.1). Lineage (NCBI taxonomy): Eukaryota > Metazoa > Chordata > Actinopteri > Cypriniformes > Leuciscidae > Abramis > Abramis brama. The sequence goes on from NC_139971.1 coordinate 29,580,184, forward strand.
TTTAATAACAGTGTAAGAAGTTTAATACCAGAAACAACTCATCGTCCAGATAAAAGAAGATTTTAACTTTCGCATGTTCTTCTCAAAGTACTCTGCTTAAAGGCGCATCTGCTCATCTAAAACCTTGTGTTTGTGTGGATATTATGGTGCTTTAACGGCAGATGGTTTCTTGATGTCCATGTGGGGCATCAAAGAATCCAATATCTTTGAACATCAAAGATTTTTCAAAGTACATTATAAAAACTCTATAGCTGAACAGTCATTTGCCCTCTTCTCCCATTTAATTCTACTCCATCCTTTCTCTCTGCAGTGCTCGTGAGCTGGAGTTGGAAGACAGACAGAGTCGACTGCAACAGGAACTACGAGAACGCATGGCAGTAGATGGTAATTTGCTCTCCAGTAACAAAATGATATGCATTACACAGCCCTGCATCTTGAAGAAATATTTCTGATGACTTGCAAAAAAGGCCTAAAATTACCTAATTTGACAATGTGGACATCTTATCAAATGTCAAAAGTTTGACAAAAAGAAATATTCAAAACGTATCATTTAACTTAAAATCTGCAAAGGAGTGGAAAAATATGTTCAACTACGCCATTTCACAAAATCTTTCATTTTCTGTTTGGATGTAGTAAAACACCCACAGATATAGCAGAAAGCATCTGATCATGTTTGCATTTTCTTCTGTTACTGGCCAGAATCTGGATAAGGCATACAATGTAATTTATGTGAAAATCAGCTGAGTATTGAACAAATAGTTGTAACCTGGCTTAGAGGAAGATGGGAATCATGTGTTTGTGGCAGTTCTTCTGGTGATTATGGGATGATATAAGACTTGTCCACTTTAAGGCCCCGAAATTCTCATGGCAAAGTTCTTTTTCGTTCTTCGTTTTGGGGTAAAACGAAGTTCGAAATACGTGAGCAGCGATATACTGTTATCGAACATCTGACGCCGCCCACACTGCTGAGAGTGACGGTTAGATATAACAAAATAAACACACAACAAATTTTTTTTAAATAAAGCTTAAGAAAAGCATCTGATCATATCAATGTGAATGTTTGCACGAGCTCTGCAATTCAGCACTCTAGTAAAGTCACGTCACGTGTATGTATATATATATATATATAGCACTTTATACAATAGATTGCTTAAAATCAAGCAGCTTTAACCATATTAAACATTAAAAACAGTGTCAGTGTCGTTTCATCAGAAGTACAACTTTCATTTTCTACTCTAAAGCAGCTCCTCCAGTGTGTTCATGTTTTCACTCACGGACGTCTGATCGCAACAGACTCTTGAGGAGAAATTAACTGGAAAAGATTTCCATGTGAAAGAAGGCGAAGCCTCCGCGCACACCTACCTATTACGTAATCATAGAACAAAGGTGTTTACCAGCCGAAGCGAACTTTTCCGGAAAGTTCCGGAAAAGGTTAGTTTTGGCCTGATTGTGTTAGAAATTACGTCCCATCAGTTCGTTTTTCGATTTCGCTTGAAGTATATCGGGGCCTTTACAAATGGTTGTTGAAAATAGCAATGCTATATGCACATATTTGTAAAAATTAGGGCTGTCAATCGATTAAATTTTTTAATCGCGATTAATCGCATGATTGTCATGAGTTAACTCGCGATTAATCGCATTTAATCGCACATTTTTTATTTGTTCTAAATATACCTTAAATTAATACTTTTCAAGTTTGTAATACTCTAATCAACGTGGGCATGGATAAATATAGATGCTTTATGCAAATGTATGTTTATTATTGAAACCATAGTCAGCATGAAGACGAGACATGTTTCAAAGGTCATAGATGTTTTTCAAAGAACTTGTTCATGTCTATTAGACACATGTAGAAAGAACAAAGAAATACCAGGTTCCCATTACTTCTCTTTGAATGTTTAGATTTTTGCATGACAGGGCAGCTCTTCTGAAAATGCTAAATGTACATTTAGCATTTATTATTACATTGTAGTTTGTCTCTCTCTGTGCCCATTTTGATGAAGCTAAATTTCTCAATAAATTCTCAATAAAACGTATATTTTACTGTTTCTGTTGTCAAACAACGGAATGAATATGAAATGGTGACTGAAACGCGACCAAATAAACATAACCAGCTCTCCCTTCCAAGACGTTAATCTGCACAAAAATTCTGATAATCGAGCCGTCGTCTGGTGAAATCAAATACACATAAGATAAAGACAATATCCGTGCTCTGATTTCGGCTATATTTGTAAAATTAGAGAAGCAACATAATATCTGTGTTTAACTGAATTAAAGCGCTGCTCCTCCGCGTGAGACGCAGAGAGAGAGAGAGAGAGAGAGAGAGAGAGAGGCGCGCACGCGTGCTGAGAGAGCAGTACCGGCGGTACCGGTGTATTCTCAGAAACTAAATAAGGTTTGGGCGCTTTGTTGAAGGAAAAAAAATCGCTAAAGGGGTCTGCAATGTCGCTAAGTTGCCAACACTGTGTATCTCCATCTCTCCAACTAGGGGTTGGGTCACGGGTCAAACAGAAAATACGCGCTGCGTTAATCGTCCGTTAAAAAAATTAGTGCCGTTAATATGATTTTGCGTTAACGCGTTATTAACGCGCTAACTTTGACAGCCCTAGTAAAAATGTGTGACGTACTAGAGCAAAACAGACTATTTTTGGAATCAGCACATAGGGCCCTTTAAAATCTGTTTTATTTTTTCCCAAATTCCGTTTTATTTTTTCCCAAATTCCGTTTTTTCCGTTTTAATTTTTGGGAATTCAGTTTTTTTTTTTTTTTTTACCTTTACTGTTATTTTAGTCGTAAAAAGAGTGCTTTTAATTTTGTATTTTTGCGCTTCCAGTCAACGGAATGTTGACAAAACTTACAAATGACGGGAGGGGTTGTGTCGCCCAGATTTGCTTCCCCCGGTCTACATTTTCCTCAGACATACGTTTTTCTCCGACATACGTTTTTCTCCCACGCAAAAACAGAATTTTATTGCAAATATGTAAACTTCCGCGAAATTCCACGTTAATTTGCCAATTCCGCGATTCCGTCCGCGATTCCGTGATCGTGGAAATTATAGGGCCCTAAGCACACCAAAGTTAGTTAGTAACAAGTATTGAATTTCATTCAGCAAATTTGATGTAGTGTGGTGTTATTTTTAAATGAACTTAAATCAGTGTTTCACCCTCTACAGACCATCTGAAGACCGAGGAAGAGCTGGCGGAGGAGAAGCAGATTCTGAATGAGATGTTAGAGGTCGTCGAGCAAAGAGATTCTCTGGTGGCCCTGTTGGAGGAGCAGAGACTTAGGGAGAAAGAGGAGGATAAAGACCTGGAGTCGGTGATGCTCTCCAAGGGATTCGGCCTCAACTGGGCTTAGCATAACAACGATGACATGGTCCTGACCGCCAGCGTTTCCTGGTTCCACCGCAGGGAATGTAAAAAATTGCAGAAAGATTTGGTCTGTCTCCCACCTCGTTCTTTTGGGCATGTCAACACAACGTTTACAAATCCACTCACGAGCACGATAATGATGTTTACGAGTTCTCCTGGCACGACTCAGGGCGTTTTGTCCCTCGGCAGCCAAGGCATTGGTTCCATCCAAGACGTTCTCTCAGTCAGAAAGAGAGAATGGATCAATTTGGGGAATTATTATTATTTTTTGGTCTTGAAAGGTGACATATCAATCCTGCTGATGTTGAGGAAGTCTGAGACTAATGATCCTACATAAAGCCAGTCTTGTTTTTCCCAGAATGTCTGGTCAATCAACTGTTACGTTTTCAGCGACGACAGGTGTTTGGACTTGATTTCCTATAATGCATTTTCTATCTTGACTACTGACTGAAAAAGTTCAGCTGTTTCTTTGCAATCGCACTCCTCTCCTGTTTAATATAACGCACTATAAGCATCAGACCTCCATTCAACAGATGAATGAAGTCTTGTGTTGTTCACAGATAAGCATGTGATGGACTTCTGTAATTGTCACAGAACACCCTCAGCGACCGGCACATGTTGTGTTTGTAGCATTGACAATTGTAAAATTTTCAAATTCGTCAGTAGCCACCTGATATTATAGATATTGGTGTACGCTAGGAGTGAAACGTTCTTTGTTACATACTTCGCTGATGTTGGTTTCCATTTGTCTTGAGTGGTGTTACCACACATATATCCTAAAAACAGTTTACAATCATTTACCATCCATGAATATCTGATACTTGTACTATAGTTTACATAAAGCAGTGGAATATATTAGTATATAAACTTCCTCAGTGCAGATAGTTCATAAGAACACATATACACAATATACATTGACATACAATCAAATGCATTATGCATTTTGTTGGTTGGTCAGTGGTTTCAGGAACAGTTAACAGTTAAGCTTTTCTGACTTTATTTAGTATCAAATCAGATTGAGATTGTGCCCATATTCACATTTAATTATCTGGCACCAAGGTTTGGTGTTGTATTTTTCACTTTCTCCAGGTTTGGAGCAAACATGCCTTTTTTAACTTGTCATGCAACGGCTCCTCACATCCACAGAGTTTACTTATGTTTGCAGAGTGTTTTATTTATAGTTGTCTTTGTAAAAATTTTATATCACATGAAAACGTTTCAGCACTGCTGACCGACACCAGTGCTGATTAACTGCAGGAGCTTGTAGTCATGCTTGATTTGGAACAGGAAACATCGATATTGCAAATGAAAATGCCTTTTTTTTTTCTAAGTGTACATTTCATTTTAGTCACTGTTAAGCTGTATAGATGGGCACAGATTTTTTTTTTTTTTGACTTGTGAGTACAGATAACTGTGAATGAAAACACGTGGTCAACGATAGTTATTTAGACTGTAAAATGTTTGACAGATTTTATGGTATTTATTAACGTGTGAAAAATGTATTATATGTAAAGTAAATCAATCCTAATTTTTAAAAAATATGTTGGGTCTTAAATGCTTTATGTTGCTAATTTGCATATAGAGTGTTGAATGTATGCAGAGGCAATAAACAATGCAGTTGTTAAAAATGAAGACTGTTTGCATATTATTTCAGATTTTTTTTCCTCATCTGTTTACATTATGAATTGATTTATTATTATTTCTTGCATATATTTGCATAGTTAATTATTGTGGTCTTTTTTTCTTTCATCCTATTTATCCATCTACAATGTTGGCCTGTGTTTGACTTAAAACTTTACATTCATTAATTTACTACTTTACAAGTACTGGAATTTGCTTTAGGATTAGCAAATCCTCTATGCAAATCTTTTAAAATGCATTAAGCAATTATCTTCAGATTTTAAAAATGCACAACAAGAAATACATATAAAAGGGAAACTGTAGTAAATCTTGACATTTGTAAACAGGGCACGTGCATATGTTCATTAGCTTTATGCAGCACAACAACCCACTCCTGATTTTTGCACTGCCGCCTCTATGTAAACATTTACTTTTACTTTTCAGACATACACAATGGAAAGGGAAATACTCATTTCCGTGAATCGGTTCCTTTGAACGGTTCGTTGTAATGAGCTGGTTCAAAAAATGATTCACTGCATTCTTGTACGTCATCACGCATTTCCTGATATCATGGCATGGCGTTCTAAATGTTCTAGTAAAACCTTACAGACAATTTAATTAGTAAGGGGTTTTGTTGTTGAATATGTCCCAGTTCAGTTTGTCGCTGTTAAATGCGTGACTTGGCTAAAAATATTGATAACATTGCGAGTCGGCCGTGTTCGAAAAAGGGCTCTTGGTTCAATAAATCAGTTAATTGTTAACCAAGAAACGATTTGTGAACAAATCATTCAAACTGGTTTTGTGAACCGTTTCAACCGATTCATCATAAGATCCGACTCCAAAGGTCCTTGAATCGTCATCACTTGTTAGAAACTAGCAGCTGTGAGAATGAACGCCGCTAGTTTCAGAGATTGCAAGGTAAGTTAGAAACTTGTTTTCAATAGTGCATAAGAGTTTCTCGAGTTATTTTGAGTATGTAACTTTTTATGGGGTTCGCGAGATAAAAACGCAATGTCGAGCTGTAAATCTCTTGAGAAGTGTTTCTATAAAAGTGTAAACCTTTTGACCTTGGGATTAAGGATTAGTTTGTTTGAGTTTGCTTCATTAAACAACTCAACAGTAGAAAGAAATGTTATATTATCACCTGCAGTGCACGTTGAAGGCAGGACAAACCTTTGTAAACAACACAATGTAACTAATACAAAAACAAAACAACAGAACGCTGTAAGAACTGCATTGACAGTGAAAATAGTCTTCAGTTTGCGCTTTGTCAGCAGTTTCTATTTCATAACAGATTCAATTCTCCTTGTTCTGCACTGTGCAGTATATTCCATTAGATATTGTATTTAATTGCATCGGTGGCACAAAACTAATTCAAGCAATCTTACTTGGCCATCAAATCTCAGTTACACTCCTTATTCTCTGTTGTGCATGTGTTAGGCATGGAAATCAGAGGGTCTGATGCTGTCCACTAGCAGCAATGAGGCCTGTAAACTATATGATGCTATACTGTCTCAGGTACATACATCAAAATACACTGATTTTAATAACTATGTGTTTTTTTTTCTTCTGCATATAACTAACCTGAACTAATGTCTCTGTTAATCAGTATGTGACCTGGCGTAATGATGAGACACTGGGAGGAATAGAAGGCTGTATTACAGCTGTCAAAGCTGCAGACCCGGACTTTGGTACGTGATTGCAACACTGAGCATTGTAGTCTGTCTTGGTAAACACGTCAATGTAAAAAAGGTTGTTTTAAATGTCTTCTGGAATACTTGGTTCTTTATTGGTAAATTGTATTCTGCTGTCACTTTTTTTAAAATCACTCCACAGTGTCTGTCTACGATGGAAGCTTGTATCCGCCACCAAAAATAAAAAAGATAATTGCAACTTTTTATCTCACAATCCTGACTTTCCCCTTACAGTTGTGAGTTTATATCTCACAATTCTGTCTTTATATCGAACAATTCTGAGTTTATATCTCGCAAATATGAGTTTATACCTAAACTCAGAATTGCAAGAAAAGAAGTCAGAATTGTGATATATAAACTTGCAATTGTGAGCAAAGAAAAGAAAGAATTGTGAGTTTTGGAATTGCGAGAAATAAAATCAGATTTTTTTTCTCTCAGAATTGCGAGATATAAACTCGTAATTGTGAGTTATAAAGTCCAAATTGTGAGATATAAACTCAAGAAATAAAGTCAGAATTGCACTTTGTGTCTTCGCAGTTCTGACTTTTTTTCTCAAAATTGTGGACAAACTAGTTGTAAAGTAGGATTTGCATATATATATAATCTCTGTGAGAAAAAAAGCCAATAATGTGAGAGAAAATGTTGCAGGAGTTACATTTTTATCCTATGGCGGAAACAATCTTCCACGTCTTCTCACATTATATAATTTTATCTCAAAATCAATAATGTCTATTCATTTATTTGGTAAGTAACTGTGTAATAAGTGTGATAATGTGCAATCAACTGGTCATTATCGCAAGATAAACCCCTTCAGGTTTATACAATCCATCCATGACAAGTCCTCATTAGTGTGTCCACTGTGCTGCAGTTATGGGTCATGTGATCTCTACTGGGCTCGAGTTGGTGGGCACAGGAAGTTCAGTCCTGCGGGATGAGAGATTGGCCAGCGCTGTGAAGAAGACTGTGGAGCTGGCGAACTGTCAGGAGCTCACGTCCAGAGAGAGAAACCATGTGAAAGCCATGGAGCTCTTCTCTAAAGGGTGAGTTCACATGAAACGGACTAAGAGCTGCATGAGAAGATTCATCCGACGATATTACGAATGTTTCACACTCTAAAAAGATTTTATTTATTTTTTTCTGGTTAATTTTAAGCAGTGTTGCCTTTGGCCAACAAGCAGTTATGAATTTGTTCTTTTAAGATTCATGTTACCCCACTGTATCCTTGGGCTGTAAAGAGTGTGACTGTCATATGAAACTAAGTTTTAGCTTGATTAAAGTTCTTGAATAAAGCAGCCTTTTTACAGAAGTTTCCCAATCATTTATGTTCTCAGCTCTCAGAGGTGACATACATTTAATAAATGTTTGCTGGTAAAAAAGAAAAAAAAGAAAAATTATCATCTGAAAAGGATCCCCTCAAAATACCAAAGGCTGTAATACAGTTGTTATCATTAACTAAAATTGTTTTTGATAATTGCAATAAATCTGAGATGTACAGTAAATATACGGAAAAAAAAATCAAATTACTCAATCTAAATACTATCATAGTAGATAAATAATACTAAAATAACACTGCTGTACTATGTAAATGTAAAATGATTAATTTATTTTTTTTAATGACTGAAGTACTGTGTTTCAGAGCCCTGCACAAGGCCTGTGAGGTTTGGGAGGGTATTCTGGCTGATCACCCCACAGACATGTTGGCACTGAAGTTTGCCCATGATGGATTCTTCTACCTGGGTGAACAGATTCAGATGAGGGACTCGGTGGCCAGAGTGCTTCCCCATTGGAAACCACATATGCCATTGTACAGGCAGGTGCTCGTGCTCCACCGATGCCAATCTGAATACTGGCTTAAAATCATTTTACCATGTGGTGGTAAAATAATTATTTTAAAGAATTAAAATCTCATTTTTACTTAAAATCATTTTTACTGAAATCTTTTATTTTTAATTATTTTATTTTATTTTTCATTTTACCAGGTTAAGTTTTTCATATCTAATATATCTTTCAAAACCCAACTTGGTCCACATGTCAAAAACTATTTTAGAAGTGTCCTGAAATTAAATGAATCAAATTAAAGGGAAAGTTCAGGCAAAAAATTAAAATTATGCCGTCATTTACTCACCCTCAACACACTTGTATGAATCGTTTTCTTCTGCTGAACCCAAAAGAAGATATTTTGAAGAATATGGGTAACCAAACAGTTGTGGGACCCCATTGACTTCCATAGTGTGGAGAAATAAAATACTATGGAAGTCAGTGGTGGTGCCCCACAACTGTTTAGTTAAACATATTCATCAAAATATCATCTTTTGTGTTCAGCTGAATAAAGACACTCATACATGCTTGGAAAAACGTGAGGGTGAGTAAATGATGACAGATTTTTCATTTTTTGGTGAACTATCCCTTTAAATGTTTAACTAATTTATTCTAAGTAAATGTTTTCATTGGATGTGTTTTCCAGTTATCTTAAAGGGATGTATTCCTTTGGGCTTCTTGAGACTCGTTTCTATGACGAAGCTGAAAAAATGGCAAAAGAGGTAGTATTTTTTTAATTGCATATTCAATTAATGTCATTCATTAGTATTGCTCACTACTTTCCAATGGTATGGCACTATAATGTAAAAAATCACTAATTAGTCTATTAAACATGCATTATTAATTATAATTTTAATATTTATGTGATAAACCTATTTTTAATGCAGCAGAGACAGTAAAAGTGTTGTGCTTGTCTTGCAAAACCGGTTAAAATAAACAGAATAATATCAGATGTCATAAATCAAATAACATTCACATGTCCAGTGTACTGGATATTTAATATTTTATAGTTCCCCACACAGGAAATTATTTATTTTATTAATTACTTAATAACTTAATATTTAAAAAAAATATTGAACTATATTTATGCTATATAAAATGCTGTTTCCCCCCCCCCCATAATTTCTTATTAACGTAAAGCACCATGATTATAATGTAATATTTCTGCAGGGCCTGGCTTTGACTCCTCAGGACGGTTGGAGTGTCCATGCTGTGGCTCATGTCCATGAGATGAAAGCAGAGGTGGACAAGGGGTTAAAGTTCATGGCCTCTACAGAGAAAGACTGGATAGTCAGTTTCAGAAAGATTGTATAAAACATGTGCAGCACATTGTGTATGGTATAATACATATACATATGATGTCTTATTTCTCCCTTAAAGGTTTCCGACATGTTGGCGTGTCATAATTACTGGCACTGGGCTCTATATCACATTGAGAAGGTAAGAAAAAGAGAGGTAACATTACATCCACTACAAAAAGAACACAAGTTACTTTTATCCCTGTGTCTTTCATGGATTTTTTTTTTCTTTCTTCCACAGGGGAATTATGAAGCAGCTTTGAATATTTTTGATGAGCAGGTCAGTTCACTACTGTGCTTATGACACTCTTTGACAATGCATTTAAGAAGTGGCATGGTACTACTGTGGTTTGCATTGTAATACCATGTTTGTTTGTTTTCTACAATGTATCATGGTATTCTTTAAAGTGCTTTGGAGTACCATGTAAATATCATGGTGTGTGAATATGGTAAGATATTCAGTATATATCCAAGGTATTTCCATCTGATACCAACTGTGGTACTTCCACAGTACTTAAATCATGTAGGCATGTGGTGAATGTAATTAGTCACACCAGGGGAGAAATGTAAATCCTGTCTTGTGTTCCATGTGGAATGTGACAGATTTAAGATGAACGTTGAATTGATTTAGACAGGAGCATATGGGTGTCAAGCCCAGTTCCAGGGCAACATCTTTAGACTACACTCTCTTGAATATACAGTATATAAATCATTCATTAATTTACTGCAGGTACACACTGTCAACAGACCATCAGTATATAGAAATTAGAATATTGAAAGCTATCAAACTAAAATTGGAGTTAATGCATTCATTTAATAACCGATCATTCTTTATATAGTAAAATCTTTATCTTGAATAGAAGGGTTGAATATTTTTACATTCACCTCAGCAGGTGCCTTTAGTCTCCATGAGGGCACAGCGAAGACACTCTTAACTAGAATGCTTTATATTTAGAAAGTTGTTAAAAATGTAAATAACACTGTGATAACTTTCAAAGCCATTAACAAAGATTACATAACTTAAAAGCTCCGTTATATAAAGAGCAGTAGTTAATGTAGACAACAAGGTTTGTGGACACCAGAACAAATCGTAATGTTAATATGGAGTTGGGTCTCCCCTTTACTTTTATATCATCTTCCACAGTTCTGGGAAGGCAGAAATGCATATCATGACCCCTTTAAATTTATCCCAGTGGTGTTCCGGTCTGGTCTTTGTGCATGTCATTCAAGTTCTTCTAGTAAAACATTTAGTTTTGGACCTCTCTTTGTGCAAACCATGCTAAAACAGAATAAATACACCCAATTGTACTTAAAATGTTGATGATTGCACAGCTATATGCTTGATTTTATGCACCTGTCAGTAATGGACGTAGCTGAAATTGTCCAACCGGTTGATTAGAGAGGAGCATATGGTGTCATTATACATTATACAACTTATTATATAATGTAACAAGGATAATTAAAGTTATGACAAATTGTTACCTAGATGTGGAATAGAAATGACTGGTCATGGGACATTTAAAACCTTTCTCCAGGTTTATCTGCGCTGTGTGAAGTCTGGAGCCATGCTGGACACCGTTGATGCTTGTTCATTGCTCTACAGGCTAGAGCTGGAGGGTGAGATGTCATTAAGTCTTAAAATACATATTGAAAACAACAAAACCTCACCATCTCTGAGCAGGAGTAGAAAAACATTTTTGTTTGTGCAGGCTGAACACATTTGCTTTTAACAGTTTAATCAAGGCAGGTTTTGTCTGAAATCTGCACTGGAATATAACGCAAATCTGTTGTGTTGAAAAGCCCTGATGTGGTGTGAAGATCGTGCTTGGCATCATGTGAAGACTGGTGTTAGGCAAGTTTCTGAACCTCGGAAATAAGTGTATTTTTGGGTAAAGAACTTGACTGGTGAACACGGCAGATGCCTGGGGGATGGGGGGTGGCTAACATAATGAATAAATTATTATATGCTTTAAAAAAGTAGAAATAAATCTATTACCTTTTTTTTTTTAAAACAATAGTGATATATTCTCTGAAAACTGAAAAAGTTGTATTGTATTACACAATTTTGCGTTTTAAGATTATAGGGAAACGAGACGAATACTGATTAAGAAAATTATTTTTGGGTCAAGTGACAAAACCTGTTTCTCTTTTGGAACGTAGTAACAGGAGGAGATGTTTACGGTACATTACAATCTATGAAGTTCAGTTTTACCCTCTGGGACTCGAGGACTTGTGACATTCCACAGAGAAGATAAATGGAAGTAATAAAGGAGGTCAACATTTGGTTGAAAAAAATTACTAAGGTTACAAAAAACCTCCTCCTGCTCCATTTTATTTAGCCCATTTATTGGCACAGTTGAAGACATCATGATCTCTTTTCAAGGATATATTTAAAGTCTTTGCTGAAACTACAGTTTATTCAGCTTTTAGAATGCTTTTCACAGTTTATATTTTAAAGCAGCTTTACAGAAATATTAACTATAGTCACATAGTGCCAGCGAAAACCCTTTTTGGCATTATAAAACTACCGTCAGGGTTTACTAAAGACATTTATTGAAAAATTTAGCGATGAAAAGTGGACACATTTTGCGGCTGACCTTTATTGCATTTGTAGGAGTTTTCCTTAGAGACACAATATTAATGGTAGGAGAGTATTTAAATAAATTATGCATGAATAAACGTAATTTACGTAGGTTTGCAGAAATCAATTAACTGGTATTTGTGCCATTTAAAAAAAAAAAAAAAAAAAAGCATGTTCTAAAGCATTTTGCACTTGACATTGCTGTCTGTGTTCTTTAATTTTCACATTGTCAGTAGATCATCCGCAGAATTTCCACTCCCAAATGCACATTTACGGTATTGCAGTATCACGCTATTTTGCCTTGTTTAGTAAACCAAACATGATAGTAGGTAATCATGTTTGTTTAGAAAAAGTATTATATTAATTTGTGTTATTAATATAGTAGCCTCTGAAGTCCATTCTAAAGCGTGCAAGCTTACAAAATTACTTGAAACCCTGCAAACCAAGTTTGTCTTCTATGAATTAATCTTATGAGCTCAAATGTTTTTGTACAATGCTAATTCACAGGACAGAGTTCATGAACTTTAGCTCTCCCGTATACACATGCGTATGAACGAAAGTGAATGGATTGTGAAGTCTAGCATGACCGGAAGGCACCGGCTGGAGGGGTGCTGGCAGCGGCCAGTGAAGCGTCCCTTTGCTCTCTGGCTGGTGTAGCTGCCGGTAGGCATGGTTCAGAAACACAGATGAGCTGGGATAGTGGGAACTGGTGTATCCAGTGTAACTGGATATGTTTGATTAATGAATAAGAGGCATGTTGTTGTGCTGAAATGCACAACTTTGTGTGTATAAAATATGTTTTCTCGGCAGGTGTGAGCGTGAAGGACCGCTACAGAGAGGTGCTGCAGGTGACCCAGCCACATACAGAGGACCACACATTACTTTTCAATGACCTGCACTTCCTCATGGTTTCCCTGGGAAGCAAGGAGAGCGCCACCACTCAGCGCCTGCTGGAAAGTCTGCAGGAACTAGCTAAGTGAGCCGCACGCATTACACAACCCACTCAAGAGATTACATTACAGCCAGGTTCTGCTCACGGATGGGAGTTTGTGGAGGCTGAGTCATGGACAAATGTAGCGTGTCTTCGGGCTCTGTATGAGATTTCTTATAAATGTCCCTGCTCTGGGGAAGACTGGCATCCTCAAGGCTGATGCGCTGCATGCATATTTATTCCGATTTCTCATTACGGCCAAAACAAACGTCCGGTAAAGGTTGTACAGAAGAACACAAAGTGTATTGAAAGTAAATCCAAGCACAAAAATACATTTCTTGTCAGCTTGCTGCGTTTTATAAGATAACATGATGGAGAGGAATCCTCTGGGAGCTGTATTTTCAGCACAGCATCTGTTCAAAGAAAGCAGAGTTTTCTCAAAGAGCAGAATGTTTTTCGTTATCCACGTATGTTCTTTAGGCTTTAAGTAACAATTTTACACACACACACAAAACCTAGCCGAAATGGTTGTCTAAACCAGGCATTTTCAAACTTTTTGATTCCACAGACCACCTAAAATATAAAAGGGAATTATATACTTTCATGTGCTGCATAGATTTACACTGAAAAATCTAAAATATTATAAGTATGTGTTAAATATTATCTGGAAAATATTTTGTTTCTATTATGTTGACACTATTTTTTTCTACTCACCATTAGACTACTTTTAGATGGATAAAACCTGAATAGAAACAACAAACAAAACACAACTTTGTACTTGTGCAACTTTGAACTAATTGATGGCTATCTGAACAGTTTTTATAAAGCCGAATGAAACAGTATGAAACGTATATCATTTCTAAATAAATCTGTAAATTAACCTTTTACATAATAATAGTAATATTATTTTCTTTTTTGTCTCATCTTTAACCTATTGTGGTTAAATCTCTTGCAGTCCCCCAGTTTGAAAACCCCTGGAGCTTCATTTATTAAAACCTTTTCAGACCCTGATGTAGTGCTAAGCACTTTTCCACATCAAAGACTGTTTTTATAAATATGAAACTTGACGTGGATTTTAGCGTACGCACAGATTTGATCTTAGAGTGTGCGTACGCTAAAATCCTTGCCAACGTTCATATTTATCAAAACAGTCTTTGACGTGGAAAAGTGCCAAGAAGAAGACCTACACACTTTTCCCTGCGGCAGAGAGTCGGGTTACTGCAGTTATTTGGAAATCTAAGCCATTCTTGCCAAGCACCTTTCTGAAGCATTTGGCCGTTGACTGGTGCTTTTTTATATGTTAATGACATCAATTAGACGGCGTTTACAAGGTGGAGATCTGAAACCATTCAGCTGCACACAATTTCACACTTATTTGCGATTTATAAATGTTTAATTCTGGAAGAGGGTGTATGCACGTTTTTTTTTTGCATACGTTCGTTCTCTGAATCACAAGTACATACTTGTGCATGTAGTACACATTTGTGCATACTTATCGTAAGATCAAATGTAGGACGGATTCCACACAACATTTTATAAATGAGGTCCCAGGTCTAAACAAGGAAAAAAGCTTCTGAAACAATATGATTTTCTTACTTTGTATAACACAAAATGAGATGTTTTGAATAATGTTTTCCTTATCTACTAAAACATATAGTGGCCAGGGGCTGGTAAACTAAAAAAAAGTCATATTTGTTGTATATGGAGTGACATACGAATGAATAAGTGATGACAGAAATGTCCATTTTAGCATTAGTCATATGTCTCTGTTTTCCTCCCTCAGAGACCCAGCAGAAAACCATCAGTTCCAGATAGCTGAGCGTGTGGGGCTGCCCATGTGTCAGGCTCTGCTGGAGTATGACCAGGGAAACTACAACCAGGCCGTGGAGCTGCTTAAACCCATCAGAGACCGCTTCGTAGAGATAGGGGGCAGTGACGCACAGGTCGTTCTTCGCTTCACTGCAGTATGTATTAGATAAGCAGTGTTTCCACTATAAACAACCTCTTTATTTGTTTCTCTGCAGAGAGATGTTTTCCATCAGCTCCTTATTCATGCTGCCATGAAGTCGGGAGACAAAGAACACCAACGATTTGCCAGGTAAATGTTGTGTTCTAACCCTCTAAGTGGAAAATGGTTTTCAAATAGCTCAGTTGTTGTCTTTTGTGCTTTTATGCTGCACTTTAAAGGTGTTGTTAGGTTTCCAGCTCTATAGACAGTGTAGGATGCAAGCTGACAATTGCCACATTAGCATAATTTGCCCTGTTAACTTCCATTGTAAGCATGATCAATTTTTATTCCCCTGGCAGAATCTAGAAGATATGTAGCATTTTAAAATCTTTAAGATTTGTTTTAATTAGTACGACCCTTTTAGATTTTCCTGATTCATATTTTTTTCTTCTTGTCCCTATCTACTAATCTGTGTTATAAACACAGATGTCTTTCCAGGCTGATAAACAACTTTTGTTAACTGAATAGAATAATACATCAGGAGCCATGGCCAAATACCTTGCAAAAGAAAGAAATGAACTGGTTTTGAACAAAGGCACACAACAGATTGAAAGTGCACAGTTGGCAGCACATTTTCACATAGTAATCTGTAAAACTTCTATACAAGGCCACAGGGTTTCCATTAAAGATGAACTGTAATGTCAATTGATGTTCTGCTGTCCATGGATGCCTGGTATTTGTGTGTAATTCAGTTTCAAACAGAAATTTACATATTGCATTTCATTAGTATGCAATGCTCATAAATCGAAATTCTTCCAAATTTCAAACTACCACCTGTTCTACACAGGTTGCACATGAAATTAAGTGCATGTAAATATTTGTAAAATGCCTGATTTAGACAGCAGTGTTGTCCTGCAGGGATTTTCTTAGACACTTTCTAAGGAAGCAGGCGCTGTTGTGTTTTGTCCCTAGATGCATGCTGACTGAGAGAGATGCAGTGCGGCCAAACTCCCTGCTCACAGACCGTCTGATCCAGAGAGCCCACTCCTTACATGTTTAAATTCAGACCCTATTCCCAAAGCACTTTACACCCTGTTCTCTGGTGGTATAATTACAGGCCGCTTTCCGAACTCATTTAACAGCAGACATCAGATCAGAGAGCCCTGTGTACAGCCCAAGAGTTTGCACTGAACAAAGTCTTCTGTTTAATGGGTTCACTCCGCCGACTATGTCTAAATGTTAGTCTAGCCTCTTCCATTGCATGACATAAATTAAATGGAAGTGTGCAAGAAATCCCTTGCAAAGATATTTTGCATTACATATTATTCAAGCCCAAGCAGTATTTTTTCTCTAGGCATTTAACAAATGACTGTGATTATTCAATAAAAATGAACTTACAAATGCAAAACGTCTGGAGGCATATTTGTAATTAAGAAATAACAAACAATTCCACAAGCTTTACAAATAGAAGCTTTACTTTTTTTCTTTTTCTTTTTTAGCAAATAACAACAATATATAAACCAAAATAGAAAATGAATAAGAAAATGCTCCGAGGCAGAGTGAAAGGAAACTGAGAGGAAAACGTGCTGTAAGTGTGAGAGCAGTCGTTGCAGAATGGAAGCATCACTCCAGTGTGTGAGAGAGTTTGGCAGAACTGCAGGTATGCTGTGACCGTCCGCTGCCTCTACAAGACGGATCCGATCTCTTTCTGGATCTCAGAAATGAGGATCTGAGACAGAACGATGCCTGCGATCTATAGATCAAACAGAAGAATTGTGTCAGGACAGCAGTGTGCGAGAGAGGATCATAATTTCAGTTTCTGCCCAACACCCACTGAAAAATGTATGAATGGAAATGCAGTGCATTGCATTGAATTATATGGAATAAGCATATACTAATTTCAAAAGGACCACAATCTTAAAAGGGGATATATGTGTATAATTCAGGTTGTCTATCTATAGGCCTATCCTCAAATATATAAATGATTAGATAGGTCACAAACATACATTATGATGTATTTTCTCATTATTTCAGTTAAATTCAAACAAAAAAAAGTTAAACCGTGTAGCTTTAGCAATAGTCAATATTTATGTGTAATGGTTAATATTGATTAACAAAGGCAAGCTGCCATGACTTCAAAACTCGGAAGAGTAATTCACCAGTGGAGTTTTTATAATGAGGTAAATTACACACACCTATTTAAAAAATGTGAATTTTGAATCTGTGTTTATAAAAAAAAAAAAAAAAAAAAATGTTTGGGGTGTGTGTGTTTTGTGTAGAACAAAACGTCCAAGTATCATCAACATATGTTTACCACCGCAACGACCTTCAAATTTTGAGGGAACCACTGGAAAATTAGTCTTCCGGGTTTTGACATCACAGCTGCACCACCCTATTCAGTACAATGCTTATTTCTGCTGTACTGACCAATTAGCACCCATAATTAGAAGACCCCAAGCGTTTTGAGAAACTGAAATCATTTAACTGAATGTTACCTGTGGTAAAGCGAGACCCAGAGTCAGCGCCCCAACTAACATCAGGTGAGATTCAATCCATGTTACAGCTCTGTCTGCACAGCCCACCGGATAGATAGATTTAGTGGCGTCCACATAGTTCTGTGTCTGAACCCCAAAGCCACACATGGTGTTGATCACAGTCTGAAAGAGTAAAAGAGAAGATGTTTTTGTCGTTACTGCTTTGTCTCTTCAGATGTTACTAGTCTTTAAGCAGCAGGGGGCAGTAATGTTTTAGCCTCATCCGTGTCATGTTTGCTCTCCTTTTAAATCCATAGTTTACACATACAAACGTGATTAATTAATAGTTTTGCTCAAATGAGCAACACCATTAATACTATGCATATTTTGCCATATTTCTAGGGACCAGAATATTATCTGGGGAGATTCTGGACCAGTAAGCAACCAACCACCCAAAATACTACTTAGCACAGTAAAAACACCTGCACACATTAGCAACTGCATAAAAGTGTCCCGAAAAGAAGTACACGTGTACATGAAGTAAATTGTACAGTTTCTTGGTGCTTTTGATTCTGTTAATGATTTTTTCTCATTCATTTAGTCTGGTATTTTGCATGTTCAATGCTACAACCATAGGCAGTTTTTGACACCTACCCAGAACAGCTGGATCTTTTGACTCGACTGTGTCCTACGTAATCTAATGGGTCAGGGCCAGTCATTTCCCCTTCAGCTTTTTACAACTTTAGTGTGAGCATTTCACCATGCTTTCTGACATCCTGCGGGTGTTGAATTCCCTTTTGTTTTGTGGGTTGCTGGTGTAGAATGCAGGTCACGGTCATATCTATAGACGTATGCAGTTTTCAATTGAATATTTGCACCAGGAATTTACTTAACATTGTGTGGTCTAATTATAAAGACCTTTCTACAGAGATTTTACACAGCTTTCAGTATTCATCACTGATAACTGAAAAAAAAAAAAAAAAAAAACTACACATGAAAGATCATTTTTGTGTCTGAACGGGGATAAAATACCACTTTCAACAGCATTTCCAAAAGTATATTTTGTGTTGATGGTTATGCATCCCTGAACAGCTCACCATTAATAATGCCATGATTCATTTTCATAGCATCTGCCCTGCCATAGAGAAGTGCCATTGGCTCCATGTGAACAGCTGTTTGGATGAATCACAGCATTTTTTGTCATTCCTTTTGCTTCAAACAACATGTTTGAATACTGTAAGACAATTAAACCCATAAACCAAACATCTTTTCTCCGTCTGCATCATAAATGTAGCATAGTTCCTCAATTTCCTTTTGTTTTTGTTTGAAAGAATTGCATTTCGTTCTCTCTGACCTGTTTAGAGAGTGTTTATCCAGCAATCACCGTAGACATTTGCCAAGGGAACAGAGACCATAATATTTAGGTCTGCCAAGGAGTCGCTCTATATCGGTGATCTATGTTCTGTTTGAGTATCTTATCAGCATTTAGACACGTCTCACGGATTGAACTGAAGCACACATTTAGCATTTCAGCCAAGCAGCTGCTTTGGACGTCATGCCAAAATGCCATCGCTCGGTCATATGCTGCCTTTAGAGGCAAGAAAGCAATTCAGAACACATCAATTCTTCTCAAATTGCTGCTATGACAACTGTGTAGAAATTGAAACTTTGAATTACTGATACATTTGGTAAACCCAATCTGTTTAACTTCACAAAGCTTTTATAACAGGGGTTGTAATTAGCGGTGCAGGCCATCATCGTTAAAGATGAAGGCCCAAAGGACACTCTGAATCCGTCTTCCATGGCACTTTGTTGCAGAGTGCAATAAACCAATGAGCGCATACAGTTTTGCTGAGCTGATGAGATGAAAAATAATACAACTTTGCCTTTGCGCTAATGCTACACTACAAAGACTGAGAACAAAAAGGGTGGGATTGTGTTGAAATAAAGGATCAAAATGAAGGATCACTGTATAACTGAACTGTATAACATACAGTTAACATGGTTTTTGTCTGCATGTGCTACGCTCGCCACCTAGATGCTAGAGTGTTTTAGGTGGGTTGCCTGTGTTTTGCAGTGGCTAAAGCGTTCTGAGTGGTTGTTAGCATGTTGCTGTGCTGTTGCTAGGATATATTTGGGGGTGGGAGGTTAGTTGAAGGTGGGCTCTTTTAACATGGACCAGTAAGTCTCTATGATGTTTTGGGTCCTATAAGCTTATGTGGCTTGGGTCCACTGGTTTCCCACTGGTTTTATCATCCACTAGGTGAAAATTCTTATTTCTTAGAATTTTCTTTTAATGAAACTTAGAAAGAGCTATATATGAGCTGTAGTAGTAAAACTTTCCAGCAAATCATTAGTATGCTTTAGGTGTCCAATTTCAGTGTATGCACAATTGATTTTCAAAAAGATTTATCTGTCACATGTTTGTTCTGTTCTGGTTTATCTCTTACCTGTTTCCTTTGTTCCCATTTTCCCACCACTAGTTACTTTCCTTGGTTACTAATTAGTTCATCAGTTGTGTTAACTGTTCTTAGTTGTGTTAATTATGTCCGAATTCATTCACAGTACTCATAAAAGAGTAGGCAAAAAGTACCCGGATGACCTACTAGTTCCGATGGGAATTTGAAGTGTGTATATGATGGACACTTTACTATCCCATGAGGTCACGGGAGAGGATATGTGAATTTCAGTGAAGCGACGTAACTGATGCTGGTAGGTCACATGATAATGACAACATGGCAAATGTAGTACATCCAGTTTACATTAACATATCATACTATATAGAACGTACGTTTTTAGTGGTCGCGAAGTAATTAGTTATTCAAAATAAGAACCTACTCAAGAGAGTACGCAGTTTCGGACGCAGCCTGTGTATTTAAAGTCACCGTGAAGCGGAACTTGCGACCGACTTTACTTCTGGATTGTGACGTACTTTCCTAGTGAAACGCCTGGGTGAGAAAAATACAGGGTGTGGCTTGTTTTTTTCCCGCTGGGAATTGATTGGATCAGGAAAAGTGGGCGTTCCATTCAGCTTGCTGTCAAAGCTCTCAGCAGACTGACAGTTGAAGGGGATGTTCTACTCAAGCCGTCAAACACGTCATCAAAGAAGGAAGGCCATTTTTTTATCAACTTGCACAGATAAATTGTTCACCACAAGACTAGTAATGTGCGCTAACAAAGTAAAGAGGGTCAAATTTGATTTAATGCCGACTTTAAGCCCTTCGTTTTTCTCAGTTCTTTGTTCAGTCTTGTTTCTGTTATAGTGGTTGTGAGTTTTTTTCTCAGATTATCTCCTGTATCTACCCTTTGGATTGTGTTTATTAAAGACTGTTTTGAATTCTCCATCGCCGTGCGCTTCATTACAGCCACTCAGCGTGAGAGTATCATGGTTTCCACAAAAAATATTAAGCAGCACAACGGTTTTAACATTAACCCCCTGGGGTCGACTGTCGCGCCAGCGCGATAGGCTCGCTTTTTTTCTCATCAGTGCAAAAGAGACTCAAAATACTCTGTTGACCTTGATCTTACAAACAAGTTTCATACATCATTCGATCCTGTTAAGTGTGTATTTTTTTTGTATACTCACAATAAAAACAAAGTGTTGTGCTTTTTGCCAAATAAAGCAAAATAAACATGATGCGAGTTCTGCCTTCTCTCTGTCAGTGAAGTCCATTCTGAAACGCGTCCGAAAATTAACTATAACTCAGCGAATACTCAGTATTATAACTAATAATAATAACTAATGCTTCTTAAGTACCAAATCAGCATATTAGAATAATTTCTGAAGAGACTTGAGTTGCTGAAAATTAAGCTTTGCAATACAGGAATGTAAATATATGAAAATATATTGTGAAATGTTTCACAATTTTACTGTTTTTACTGTATTTGATTAAATAAATGCAGCCTTGGTGAGTACAAGAGACTTCTAATAATTAAAATATTTGACAGACTCCAAACTTAAATGATATACAGTGTTATTTTCATTCTCCCAATATATGGTTTTCCAAGGTGATTAAACCATTACTGTACATCTGTTGCCGCTATGAACATTTGAGAGAATGTTTTAAATTTAAAAGGGTGAAACTAGGGTATTATAAAACAATATTGTAAAGTTAAAATGTAATTATAATGATTTAGAGCTTCAGTCGCACCAGTGCAAAGCAACTCATAAAGCGGCATGTGAATCCTCGCTTCACACAGATCTCATATCTGCTTATTTGTATGTCCATTTTTATTTATTCATAACTGCAAATTAAAGATCGGTCTGCGTATAGCTGGTTTAATCTCACCTCTTCTGGTAGAGGAGTGCAGCATGAGAAGGGAACTGAACACCTCTCAGTGCTGGGGTTTGACGGGGTGCAGTTGAAGTAGAGGTTCCAGGACCAGTCGGTGTAGTTGTTCCAGCCACAGCATTTGAACTGCAAGGAGCAGCCAGGAAGGAAGAGAGAGAAAATATTATTTTTAGACACTGTCTCTCAGACCACATATTCATCTCCCATCCGCTGGACTCATGACAATTTTCATTGTGAGGAGGACAAAGAGGAAGGCATATCTAAAGAGACAGGAGAACATACTGTGCTGCATTTTAGAAGAGAACATTTGCTCATTTTGAGAGCCATGCATGTGTTGAGTTCACATTACCAGAGGTGGGCACAAATACATCAAAAACTATTTTGTTACAAACTACAAATACTGGCTCATGAAATGTAACAAAATAAAATACAAAATACTGATGTGAAAAATGTATTTAAATAAAATACAAGTAATTAGTATTTTGAAAATACAAAAATACTCCCACAATAATCTTAAAGGGTTAGTTCACCCAAAAATGAAAATTCTGTCAGTAATTACTCACCCTCATGTTGTTCCAACCCCGTAAGACCTTCGTTCATCTTCGGAACACAAATTAAGATATTTTTGATGAAATCTGAGAGCTGGATCACTCCTCCATAGGCATAAGGCATTATAACTTGCTGGCCCAGAAAATGTATTAAAGCTGCATTATGCAGCTTTGCCGATTTCTTCGCTGTTTTCTCGCTTTTTGCTTGCGGGTTTCTCTATAGAGCTCCCCCTACAGCTTCGGGATAGATATTTGACAACACTGTCGTCAAAATTTGTTGGCTCGTCCCATCTTCTCCCGCTGGTCATGTGCATTTGTTTTCAAAGAACCCGGCGAACGCACGGAGCCATGTCCACTGAGGTATGTATAATACACAGAAGGCTAGCATATAAATGTTTAGATATTATATGTGTGCAGTGCCGTAAAGCAGTTTGTTACATCGCGAGACCTGATATCACGCGATACTTCCTGATGCTGCGGCCGGCGGCCCGCCGTCCCAAAGTTGCAAGGGTGGTTTTTCGTCTCACAGGCGCTCGAGGGGTGCGAGAAGACCACCATTCAACCCGAAAACAGTCATATAACCATTCCAATGACTCCGAAGCTGTTCGGTTAAGATAAAAAAGTTACTTAGTTCACTTTTTTAATACATCGATATAGTCCAAGTGACTACAGTGGCTCAATCTTAAGTTTATAAAGCGACGAGAATACTTTTTGTGCGCAAAAAAAAAACGATTTTATTCCACTATTTATTTCCTTCTCTCTGGGCCTCGAGTTAGTTCACGTAGTGTTTTAGCGCAGCACATCTGTGTTGCACGTCACACGCATCACACACATGACCAGCGTCGGCCAATAGTGAGCCTACGTGTGACGTGCAACACAGACACGCTGCGCAGTTATACTATGTGAAAAAACTCGAGGCCCAGAGAGAAGGAAATGAAAAGTGGAATAAAGTCGTTATTTTTGTTGTTTTTTTGCGCACAAAAAGTATTCTCGTCGCTTTATAAACTTAAAGGTGGTATCAGCGATTTCAGGCCCAAACATAAATGTTCACATTCATCTAATCTTACCTAACGATCCGCTAGCTGCCCGCCCCATAAGCATGCCGTCAAAAAAACGCGTCTCTGTAGGCAGCCTAGGCTCTGAGATCTGCACACAAAAACAGTTGTTTTCACCCGGTTTAGCCAAACACTCAAAACCAAAATAAACAGTGTTCCAACCAATCACCGACAGGGGCGGGTGTTGCAAGGTTTTTGTGTGCAGCCGTCATAGGCAGCCGTGCACGAGCGCAAAACCTCACAACACCCGGCCCTGTCGGTGAAAACAACTGTTTTTGTGTGCAAATCTCAGAGCCTAGGCTGCCTACAGAGGCGCGTTTTTTTTGACGGCATGCTTATGGGGCGGGCAGCTAGCGGATCGTTAGGTAAGATTAGATGAATGTGAACATTTATGTTTGGGCCTGAAATCGCTGATACCACCTTTAAGATTGAGCCACTGTAGTCACTTGGACTATATTAACGATGTCTTTAATAAATTTTTTGGGCCAGCAAGTTATAATGTCTTAGAAGCCTATGGAGGAGTGATCCAGCTCTCAGATTTAATCAAAAATATCTTAATTTGTGTTCCGAAGATGAACGAAGGTCTTACGGGGTTGGAACAACATGAGGGTGAGTAATTACTGACAGAATTTTCATTTTTGGGTGAACTAACCCTTTAATGCCGTTTTTAAGAGGAGCAGCGCCACTTCTTCTCCTGTGTTCAAAACTCATTCACTTCTTGGAGGGAGCCCGGTCTACAGGGTGTCACGTGATTTTCGTGCATCTAACCTGGACATTGCCATTGCCAACATCAGACCGAAAATATGGCAAAATCGTTTACTATGGTGATAAGCATATGGTGATTTTTCTTAAGTATTTAAGTATTTGAAATACTCTAAATACACTCCCTCAAAATATTTTGTTACAAACTACATTTTATTTTTTCCACACCTGCAAAATACAAATGACAAAATACACTAAAGTAATTAAATACGTATTTAAAATACATTTAATTGAAATACTGCCCATGTCTGCACATTACTATATTTACCAATCTCAGCACTATGGTTAGGGATAAAATATGCAGAGTTGACCAAAAAAAATGAAAAAGTTGCTTTATTTCTCTCAGAATGTCCAAGCTGAGACAAGCTACGTAAATGTCAAAAGTACTGTAGCATTGGTCCAGATGATATAGAAATTATAAGAAATTAATAATTTTATTCAGAAGCATTAGATCAAAAGACTGATACAAAAAAAAACTGTACTGTTCTTAAAAAATCCTATAAAAAAGTTTCAAGGTTTCCAAAAAAAAAATTAGGCAGCACACCTGTTTTTTAACCAAATCAGCATATTAAAATTATGCAAAATTTGCATCATGTGACACTGAAGACTGGAGTAATGATGCTGAAAATTCAGCTTTGCCACCACAGAATAAATTAGATTTTAAAATATACAATAATAATAAAAGTTATTTGAAATTTCACAATATTAGTGTTTTTATTGTATTTTGGTTAAAATAAATGAAGCCTTGGTGAGACTTCAAAAACATTCAAAAACATGCAACCCATAAATGTATATTTGACAAAAATTTTGACAGTAAAAAAGCAAGTGTATACTGATTTTTGATTGGAGAAATGCACATGACTTCATATGGTGCCTGGTATGCTTTAGCATATGGCCAGATGCATTTTAAATCTGCACCGTCTGAACAAAATAAAACCCCTACCTCTTTTTGGATGTAGTCCATTAGGTTTTGAAGGTCCAGGTCATCTCGATAATCCACAATGGCTTTTTTCACAAATTTCCCCAGAGCATCGCGTGTCTGTGAACATGACACTTCATACAATCTAGCCACCAAATACATTTCCATACGTACCTAAAAATCAAACACTTACATCTGGGTTGTATATGCATATGTAATTGTGCTACGGGAGACAGGTCGACAGCGCTAATTCACCATGGCGGCTCTAACAGCATATGCTTTAGTGTGGTAATGAACTCTTGGGGCCCCCCTGAGCTCTCTCCTTCTCCCCTGTCAGTTCCTCTAACGCTGGCATGTTCAAGCACCTCTGAATGTCATTAACAGGAAGACTCCAAGAAAGCCTCCAACGAAACGGAACATTTGGTCCCACTTTGATGTGGCAAAGCTCTTTAATCATTAAGCAGCGAAGATGCTTGAAGCGTCATCGTTAAACTGCCCTCCCAGTTTAACGGTGTGTGCTGCGAAGTACAATGTGATGTAATACACACGACCTTCTCTTGGACTGTAGAACTTCAAGATTCCACTAGAATGATTAAAGAAATAGTAGACCGATAGGAAACTCTATAGCTAGCCTAGAATTGTTGTTACGGGTAAGATGAACAGTGGAAGTGAATGGTGAATTGCTTTTAAATGGACTTGATATCCCATGAGACAGATGACTGCTAGAAGAGGTTAACCCTCCCTAAAAAAAGCTGAAGCCTAATGTTACAATTAATCTTTAACGGCCCTCAGTGTATGAGAGTCGGAACAGTAAAATACTTCATGTGATAGCCTGTATTCCATATCAGTGCTGCAGAAAACACATCTAGTTTATAAACTGTGGTTTCAAGTGAAAGCTCACCTGGTCAGAGTAGAAGAAGCCCAGGATTGCAATGGCCATTTGGTTAAGAAAGACCAGGGTGAGACTAAATGAGAACTAGAGAGGAACATGAAAGAAGATTTGCTTACTAATGAACATTGTTTGTAACTGCTATTTAAATGAAGAATCAAATTTAACTGATAAATAGCAGATATATGTACAGAGAATACTGAGGCTAGTTGTCACGCGTTCTACTCTTTGTGCTTCGCTGTGTAGGTTTATTTTTTGACACTTTAACCCTTACTTTAACGCATACCTGGGGTCTTTAGTGACCCGGGACGTCATTCAATACCCTCCTCCTCATTCATTTTTTAAAGTAAGACATCAACCTTCTTAGTATTCCTCAATCAATTAATTATAAACAATATAACAAGAAAAAATAATAAAATTATAAAAGAATGCCTGTTTTCCAATTAATTTCAATTGTCAATAACTTTCAATTAAAGAATTGTATCGGGTCACTATAACGACCCGAGGTGTGTAACTGTAAGTATGCTAATTGACAACAATAATTTAATCTTTGATGACTGAATAAGTGCAATTCACCTTTATTCCACAAGGTGGCAATGTCTGATACACAAAGTGACGTTTCACTCATAGTTACCGCAGGCAGAAAACAAAAGAATAGGAAGTATCATCAGCAAAACTTGAAATGGCTCAGCGATTTACTGCAGAGCAAGTCCTGAACGCAATCAAATATTATGGCACTTTTCCACTACACAGTACCAGCTTGCCTCGGCTCGACTCGACTCGACTCGGCTTTGTTTGGTTTTCCACTGTGTAAAAGTTGTACCTGTACCTGCTTCCAGGTACTTTTTTTCGTACCACCTCCGGCGAGGTTCTAAGCGAGCTGAGGCGATACTAAAATGTGACGTGAAAACTTGGCAGACTGCTGATTGGTCAGAGAGAATCATCACTATTCACTGCGTCATCATTGCACGCGCCAGACGGAGTATCCTGAATAAAAAACAGCAAAAACAAAAACATCCAAAAACAGCATACACTCGATTTCCTCCATTGTCCCGTGTGTTTGAGTAGCGGGTGCCTCGCGTAGAAGATTAAGTCACGGCATTTTCCTGCGGCGTCGCTATGACGACCAGGTACTATTGTGGAGGTACTATCTGCAATGCAAAACGGAGCGAAAAGCGAGCCGAGCCGAGGCGGTACTGGTAATGGAAAAGCGCCATTAGTGTCACTGTCTCTTGATGGTGGATCTGGTGAAGAAGCTGTCAGTGATCAAAATATTGATTTTGAAGATGTTGAAAATGATAGTTTTGAGAATATGTTTGAGATCGCGAATATGAGCCAGATGCTGAATGTACTGGGAAATGAACTCTGATGATGACAGTGATGATGGTATAACACATCTGCTCAAACTGAACCCTTCCAAGCTCCAAAAAGTAACAAAATATGCTTATTTTATTATTCTGAAATTGTTTCTCTAATATCAGGAGGGTTTTATATTATCAAATCCGTGTTAAACATAGATCTGTGTCGCTAAAGACCGGAATATTTAAGAATGATTGGCAAAACATTCATACATTTAAGGGTTATCGAACTGGGTTATTGAAGTTATCGAACATTTCCACCTTAATTCCCAGAGAGAAAAATAAGACAAATGTGGGACATGTTGTCAGTAAAAACCATAGGAAAGTGACTTTCCTCCGAAAGTGACCTGACGTCATAAACACGACTTCCCAACTTGTAAATACGAACTTCCCAGGAGGACTTGAAAGCACCATTATTTCAGTTAGTTGCCAAGGCAACATTTTTTAATATTGATGAATTTAAGTTTTTATCTAATTACCTATATTTATATTTTATTGTATTTCAGCTTTATTTAATTAAACAAAAATGTTTTTAACAATTTTAATTTTGATAATCATAATAACCCTGAAATATGACACATGTATCATCATATCGTAACCTTTTAGTCCCCAAGATACACCCCATGTGACAACTAGCCCTGGTCTTCCTTATAACTACTGAAAAAGATGAAGGGTAAACCTTATTTTTAAGTCACTTTGAATAAATATGTTAATATGTGTAGTAATCAAATTTCTGCTCACAATTTTAAGGAGCCGTATATTTTCCCGCAGAGCTCCGATGCATCCACAGAAGGTGATGAAGAACATGACCACCCCCACCACAATGAGAATCACAGCAGGATCAATGATGAACGTGTCACGCACTGTGTCTGTGGAGGAAAAAAAAACAGAGAAAACGTCTTAACCTCGTAACTGGTCCACACACATCTGAGGAACACAAACTAAATAGTTGTCATACCTGTCGCTTTTTGAGCTTTGGCATATACCCCAATGGCTACAATAAGGAGAGAAAATACCTAAAAAAATTAATAAACATCAATAAATAACGTGAAAAAATAATCTACTACACAAAGTTACAAAACGGAGTTACTTTATACACTTTAGTTACACACACTCATATAGGTCTTTAATACACATTGGCCACAATTAATGGAACCCTTTTATTCAATACTTTTTGCAACCTCCTTTTGCCAAGATAACACCTCTGAGTTTTCTCCTATAATGCCTGAAGAGTTTGGAGAACACCTGACAAGTGATCAGAGACCATTCCTTCATACAGAATCTCTCCAGATCCTTCAGATTCCCAGATCCATGTTGATACACTCTCTTCTTCAGTTTTCTATAGGGTTCAGGTCAGGAGACTGGGATGGCCATGGCAGAAGCTTCATTTTGTGCTCAGCGACCTATTTTTTGTGATGATTTTGATGTTAGTTTAGGATCATTGTCCTGATGGAAGATCCAACCATGGCTGATTATAAGATTTCTAGCAGAGGCGTCAAGTTTTGGTTTTATCTGTTAATATTTGACTTCGCCATGTCTCTGGATAAGATGTCCTGGACCTCCAGCAGAAAAAAAGGCCCTTGATATTAAAGATCCAGCAGTTTATTTAATCGTACATACAGTATGTGTAACTTTTTTATTCCTGTGTGCGGTTTGCTGGCAAAAAGCTTTTCTTTCTTTAGTTTCATCTGACCATTGAATCCGGTCCCATTTGAATATCCAGTAGTGTCTGACAACTGAATATGCTGGAGTTTGCTTTTGGATGAGAGCAGAGGATTTTTCTTTAAAAAACTCTCCCAAACAACTTGTGGTGATATAGACAAGACTCATCTATTTGATGGTCCTTGGAGAGTCTTTGGCCACTCAAACTATCCTCTTCATCATGCATTAAGACAATATAGAATCGTGTTGATCTTAATTATTGCCCTGATGGTGGAAATGGACATTTTCAATGCTTTAGCTATTTTTCTAACAGCCATTTTCTATTTTGTGAATCTCAACAATCTTTTGCTGCGCATCAGCACTATATTCTTTGGTGATATTCTTTTTATGATTAATGGAATTTGGCCTTTATGTTACCTTATATTTATACTTTTTGTGAAACAGTAAGCCATGGCTGGACAATGTCATGTTCCTAGTCACCCTGGAGTGCTTAAAATTGTATAAATGAAGGGGAATGTACTTCAGATATATTTCCCTCATAAGAATTTCTAGGGGTACCAATAATTGTGGAGCCGTATTTTTATTTCATATGTGATTTCCCCCCCACATTCATTTGTTTTACTTCAACGAAAGGTTTGATTTGTGATTTTTTTTAATTTTTTTTTATTAAAGATCAAAAGGTTTAACAATGCATTTATATTTTTATGCATTCAGCCTTTTTTTCACATATTTTCACAGCCTTCTTTGATCATATTTACAAAGGGTGCCAATAATTCTGACCACGACTGTATTGGTTTCTCCACATACATTATTACTTTTATCATTTTTTTTAAACAAAGACTGCATTCCTGGAGTTATATGAAATATAACAGTCTCTGACCAATAGGCTGGTCCTGATACCCTGTTGGCATTGCTGGTAAAAAAAAAAAAAAACTTTTGTGTCATTATAAATGTCACATTAGATGTATAAATGCATTAGTTCCAGTGGGAAGTTTACAGGAAGCCTGAGAGTCCTGAATGAAAGCATAATGTGAGGCAATGCAGTGCGAGCAGTTCTTTATTTTGAATGGCAGATCCAGGCAGACTGTATCACACAGTCAATGCACTGATAAAACACACCACAAACACTACGAACAGAAGAGGAGAATGAGAACAGATGCTTTTGTTTTGATTGCACGTTTCTTTGGGGGATTAAAGCCTTCTGCTGCTTCATATTCTGAGATTACATTCTAAAGAATGGCATTTTTACACTTTTCATAGCTATGAAGTTCCTTACAATTGTATGCAAATAGAGTGTTCCGAAACGAGTCATGTTGTAGAAAACATTACGGTTGCAGCAGAACAATTGCGACAGCGAGTCTAAATTACACCCCCTGTTTTATTCATTTCAAAGCTGGCTAAAGAGCTTATGTTCTGCAGCCTGGAAATATCATGTCCCTCAACAAAAACCCATTTTGGAAGCTGGTGTCAGAAGGCCTTACTTACCCAGAATAAAAAGCTGAAGAAGAACAGGAAGTACCGAATCCAAGGGTTGACGAAAGAGAACATTTCCGTCCTGGTAAGGCTTATCTGCCTATCCATTCTAACAGATTTTTAGAGGCTGAAGACGATTAAAAAAAATTCAGCAATGCCAAACAGACATGCCATCCACCATGTAGCCAATAGGTTTCAGTCCGCAGCTAAACTGTTGCCCAAAATGGACTGCAACAGCTGTACATGTGGACTGATTTGCCGCATAGTTTAGTGTCTGTCGAAATGGCCAGAGCACCACGTTACATAAAAGCTGCCTTTGGATGCTTTGAAAAGCTCCGTTCCATTGTTTTCTATCGCCAGTGTGGACAAGAATTTGCAGTTAGGCAAAACACAGGGCTTTTCCAGTGTTTAGTTTCAACAATATTCCCCTCTGTCTAAGGTAATAAACACACTTTGAGAAAGAAAAAGAAACCTTGAGACTTCAGTGAATCAGTCACCTGCCCGCTCGCTGGTTCAAAGTGATGACTTTATTAGCAGGGCTTCTGCAAGACTCTTGGTAGATCAAGGTCTTGGAAACCAGGGCAGGCAGCACAAGCACTTCTCTACTGCTGGAAAGCTGTTCTAAATATAAATGACCCATCATGAAACTGTAGTTTCAGGAGTAGTGTGGACTCTGCTGGTTGTCTGACTGCCTTTTCCCAGCGGGAGATCTGCTGTTTCTCTGGTCTGCATCGGTAAAGCTCATTGAATCCTTTATTCCTGAGAGGCAAAGGACAATCAGTCGGGTTGTTGAGAGTCTTTCTCACAGGTTTATTGCTACAGGCCCTGAAAGTTTTTTTCTTTGAAAGTTTGGAGACAAACCAGCGTACTTTATGAGATCCAAGACATTGATTTGTTTGTTTCCGCCCTCCATCCACAATAATTGCATCCTTTGTATAATTTTCCATCATAATAATTGTATTACCATATTAAGATGCTACTCAGCTTTTAAAATGTACTGTAGCTATAAGAGTATTGACCTGACCAAGAGTAGAGAACAGCATTGATTTATAATGTCTAATGACTTTTTTATAGGGCTGATACAAAACTTTCTGTATGAAAGAAGCGCTTTGCATAGTCGACTTTTATTATTTGTATTTATTTTGACCATATGTGACCCTGGACCACAAAACCAGTCACATGGGTCCATTTTCTGAAATTGAGATGTACATACATCATATGAAAGCTGAATAAATAAGCTTTTTATTGATGTATGGTTTGTTAGGATAGGACAATATTTGGCCGAGATACAACTATTTGAAAATCTGTGTACAATGTATTGTTGGCTATTGGCAAATATACCCGTGCGACATGTGACTGGTTTTGTGATCCAGGGTCACATATAGTTATCTGTAACATAATTTTTATGCTATTTACGCTATATTTTTGATCAATTTATTTAGAAACATTCTGATATTATATTAGTTTTAATTCTACACATGTAATTACAAAGTAAATACATGTGATCTTGAATTAAATGAGAAAGACAATGCAATCTTTGTAAAATGGCCCATATTCTGCTAAAATGTCAGCCTCTAAAAGAGTACAAAAAGCAATAAACAACATTCTCACAGGGGTTTGGCAACACACGTTTCTTTATTTAAAAAATAGTAGGATTTAAAGAATGCAATTTAGTGCACCACCTAATATATTTATAGTGCTTTACATGTAGCAAAATACTCCACAGGACAAATCCGGGTTCACAAGATATCTGATAACTGCCACTCACCAGGACTACATTAAACACGTCAATCAAGAGCATACGTTTCTACAGCTTGTACAGTATATGCAGCTTACTGGTGGTGGCTAGGATGGCAGTTCAAAAATACAGATATGACAGCGATTATAGAACTGAATTACTTATTAGATCCCTTTTTTTTAAAGCCCAAAGCACACCAGATTAATAGATCATTTTATGGCAGTGTCAGTTAATGGGAAAAAAATGTCAATAATTATATTAGTTGTGCTGTGGCCATTTAGATCACCAATAACAATCTTCCATGTCCCTGCAACACTGTTGATTAAAATCTCACAATTCAGTACCAACGAATGGCAACATGTAATTCAGATCTACAACTTAGGTTCTTGAATTAATACGTACAAAAACTAAAGAAAAATGGAAAAATGAATACACATGAATGGGTACAAAATTAGTTTCAACGACTGTTGAAAACATATCTCAAAATATACAATCAGATGGCACGGGTGTGCAAGAATGTTCTTAGATGTTCTGGAGGTATGCATTTTTCAATCTTCAATATGATCAATTGTAGAGAGAGACCATGCCTTGAAAATAATTCCTTAGTATTGGGCAATTAATAGCAATTAATAACAACAAAGAAAAATTCTACTTTACAATTGCTAGAAACTATAATGTGAATTTGTATGTGCTGTATGATAGTATCCACACACATCTGTTTAATTATGAAAACCCAACATAAATTAATTCTAATGTGGCAATAGAAGAGGCAAAGAAAAAAAAAAAAAACATTTAGAAAAACTAAAGGTTTATATATATAATGCAAAAAATGTTATCAATTAATGTTTAGCACACCCTTGAAATCAATTAGTGACGAAAATATGATACAAAAACAATGACAAAATAAAACAATGAACAATGTACAAAAAAGAACAACTAAAAATGACATTACAACCCTTGTGTTGGAGTATCAAACACTGAGATTCTGTTGCACCTTTAGATATTTGACAGACACATTTAGACAGTTAGCAAATAGCAATATTTCCATTGCATATTAAACAGATATGCCCCAGATGTCAAACACATTTGCAACGGTTTATGAGATGATCTGTACTGAAATGTTTACACGCATTAAGCTTGACACAAATGCATTACAAAATAGATTTAAAAAAAAAAGTAAAAATGAAAATTGCTAATGCCAAACTGCTATTGATGATACTAACATACAACACTAACATCTCAACATATGATTTAACTTGAATTTCAGATTTAAATATACAATGTAGCCTATAACAGTGGAAAAAATATAAAGGAAAAAATGGGTATTGTATATACGTGGGTATATACTTTTTTTGTAAAAGAAGAGAGATGGGTTTAAAGACATCTTTCAAAAATTAAAAACAATGAAACAAGGACCAAAAAAAAAAACATTTCAAACAATTCCTAACCTTGGAAAGCAAACATGTGGGATTAGTTCACAGGATGCAATTGTGTGGCTAAAGTTTGTAGATCAGTCAGATAAGAGGGCTGGAACACGTCATGAAGTTTAGCGTGGTGGGGTTAGAGATAGTACACTGAGCAGATGGCGCGTATCAGTGCAGACCTAATATTGACTAACTCTGTGGTGTTCTTGAAGCCAGACCACCAGGCATAACACAAAAACATTTTCATTTATGATGGTAATAATGTTGACTGTGGCCTACTGCAGCCAAACTTGCATATCAGAGAATTTGTTTGTACGGTTTCTATTTGCTAGTGATGGTGAACATGCGGTACTGATTGAAAAATGCTGTAGGTTTCAATCCTCCAGATACAAATGCCTCATAAATAACACACATCCTTTAAAGCCAACAGGAAACAGCCTTGATAACCCATATTACATCAGTAATATGACACGTCTAGTAGTAAAACAGTGTGTTCTTTGATTAAAATAAATGTATATTGGGACTAATACTTTATCCATATGGAATTGACTGTATTATTGCAAACTAGGATTGAGCTAATCCTGAAAGTTCTGTCTTGATGTATCCCAACAATAATGCACCTTTTTTAGTCGACCAACATTAAAGGGTTAGTTCACCCAAAAAAGAAAATCATATCATTAATTACTCACCCTCATATCTTTCCAAACCTGTAAGACTTTCGTTCATCTTCAGAACACAAATGAAGATCTCTTTGATGAAATCTGAGAGTTTTCTGTCCCTCCATTGACAGCCTACGCAACTACCACTTTCAAGCCACAGTAAGGTAGTAAAAACATCATTAAAGTAATCCATGTGTGCGCGTTAAAGATTGATATTTTGTAAATAAAGTGGTAAATTATGTGTTTTTTTCCGCAAATAAAGCACCCATGTCACTACATAAAATTGAGGTTAAACCATTGGAGTCGCATGGATCACTGTAATGATACCTTTGTGGCGCTTGAAAGTGGTAGTTGTGTGAGTGACACTCAATGGAGTGACAGAAAGCTCTCAGATTTCATTAAAAAGATCTTCATTTGTATTCCGAAGATGAAAGGTTTGGAACTTTTAATTTTTGAGTGAACTATTCCTTTGAATTAATGATTTTACTATTAGATTTAAGAATGGCTGCATTACCTATGACAGTAATTATAATAACCCATGGCCAAAAACAATACTTAAGTTATTATTTGAAATAATACAGTATATGTGGATACACATAGCCACAAAAAAAAAAAAAAAAAAAAAAAAAAGGGTCATTTTTTTGTTTCATGTTGACTTTAAATGCTTCCAGGCAGAGAAGTGAGTGAGGTTGAGTCGGCTGTTTCTCATTCTTTTACCTTCTCCACTATCGTAACAAGCACAAGTGGCTCTTATAGCAGCAGTTGTACAGTGACAAAGTTTCTACACTCATCGAGCACTCATTCTTTCCCCTTCATTTCAACAGAGGATGAACGTTAGAAGTAGCCATCGCTTCTGGTCCCAACTGTTTCACAGAAAGCAATCTTTCTTAAATGCAGTAAACAAAGATTGTGTGTCAGTGAGTGTTTGATCGGATGATCGGTGTAATTATTCTTCTCTCCATCTCGAGTGCTCTATTACGTCCCTCTCGGTCAAACATAAAGAATGTGCACGTGCCAAGCTCTTAAGGGGTAGTCTCGGTGACAGTCTCGATTGGAGACCGTCACATGACCCCACTCTCACAGCCATCATCACGTCTGATCTACTGCTCAGTGATTTTAATCCCCTAAAAACTGTCTGCTGGTAAACACACTTTAAACTCCAAAATGTATTTCTTTTGAACCATGTCCCTTTAGGCTATGTGATACAGAAGCATTATCACTTCATTCAGCAGGAATGTAACCATTCCAACCTGATTCTTGAAACCAAAAGACAGATGGAGACAGAAAAAAGCAGAGAGACAGAAAAATAACACAGGCCATAAAGCTGAGGTGTGCAGAAACAGAAACACTGCAGACGCTCTTTCTCAAGATGAGTTATAGTTTGGAGGATTACAGTCTAACCAACACTACAACTGTGCTTGTATTTGGTTCTTTTTTTGGGGGGCTCTGTACTGTATGTGTTAAAGGCACACTATGCAAGATTTGTACCTCAATATAAAAGCTTTGAAATCATTTCGATGGTAAACGAACTCATAGCAGGGCGAATCATTTGCCGCCGCTGTCAAATCCAGCAATGCAGGATTGAGAGGTGGCGCCACGACAAATCTCGCGAGAATCACGACTTGCTTTACGGCACGACGTCACATACATCAACAACATATGAAGCAGCCTCTATGGAAGACACTAGCACGCATTTCAGACGTGAATTATGGCAGAGTCGACGAAGAAAACGAAGAAAGCGCGGTCGGAAGAGTCAAGGAAAAGAAAACGACGGCTCTGTTTGAGTGGTATTTACGACAGTAACGTTAAATACAAGTACTCCACAGCGACTCTAGGGGTCGCTGTTTGAGAAAAACGGAAACTGCATAGTGTGCCTTTAGTACTTGATTTATATATTGTAATGAAGCAGTATTGAAACTATGTTCATAGTTCTGTTGGGTTAGCATTAGTAGTAGACTTCAAGCTTCCTACTTGAAAGAAACAGTTCATTCAAAAGGAAATTTCTGTCAGCTCATGTCATTCTGTACCCTGTGATTTTCTTCCGTGGGACACAAAAGGAGAACAGACCACCAATTTATGTCATTATCTGGCTGGCCCACATGTAATACGTGCCTACAGAACTCAGTTCGGCCTCAGAAAGGTCCGAAGATTTCTGCAGAATTAGAACACCCATCAATCACTAAGTTTTATAAATGACATTTCAATCCATCTTGCCCTCCGCAGAATCGCACTAGCTTATTAAAAGTTTGTGAATTACATTCAGTTAAGAGACACTCAAGAAGCATCAATTACATCAAACCTAATGAAATGCATCTTTATGCTCCAAGTTTGGATATGTATATTGTATGCAGAAATGAGATCTGGTGGAGGGCTGTATGTTCCTCAACAGCCAGATTCAGAAAACTTATACAACATATTTCAAGTTTTCTGAATCCGACTGTTGAGGAAACGAGCACTAGCACTAAGTCTAAGTCATATGCATTTTTTTTTTTTTATCACAACTTTTCCCTATTTTCTCCTTTTGTGTTCCACACAAAAACGAAAGTCCTGCAGGTTTGGAAAACATGATGGCGAGTAAATGACGACAGATTTTCATTTTTGGTTGAACTCTTTAAGTCTGCCAAAAATGTAAATATTACTGTCCTGGAGAAATGTGCACACATGACCAAGGTGGAATATGCGCTATTAGGCTCTGTCTCAACGTTATTTGGGGTATAGACTTGGATATATTGAGCAAAACGTGGGGAAATGGTCAAACTCACAAAGCTCTGCATTTAAACATGCTTGGGTCTACTTACTTGTAACCTTCCCCTATTTCTTCCATACAAACTGCACTTCATTGTCAATGCTACAGAGTTTTAGTTGCCGTTCAGTTAAAATGACCTTCTAGTGGTTAACAAAGAGGATGTTTTTGCAGGTATGTGGGTGGCTGGGTAATCAGATAGTCTGTATACTGCAAAACAGTCCCTATTTGATGTATTACACTGACATTAGTTTGTGATGGTTCTCATCAGGGTGAAACTTTCGATGCATCCTCAAATCACACATTTTTTAAACACAAGCTTGTGTAGCAACATACAAAGACAAAGTCAGATTCCTGGTCATACCTCGCTGAAGTCAGAATACTTGTACCGCCTTCTTCCAATCATTAGGTGCAAAAAAATGACAATTATGGGGCTGGGACAAAGTGACTTATAAAAACAAAAGTCTTGAGCCAAAAATGACAAAGTTTTCTGTCTCATACAAAATTGCATCATGCTAAAATGGAGCTGTTTGTCTTTTACACTGTAGATGGAGGTGATAATGAGCGATGCTTTTTAAATTCGTCCCACCCCAAAGGTTTCCAGTCTGATGTTCTCTCATCGCTCTCTATGTTGGGCAATTTACGTATTAGTGAAGCCACGCAGTTTGTCCTCATTATTCTCCTTCCTGCAAACGTTAGTTAGTTCAAGCGTAAAATAAAGGTTCTAGAGGAGATGGAGAAAGTCAGAGGCCTCATGGGGAGGATGCTGGCCAACAGTTGGTCTTCTCATTCCTCTCTGTCCCCAGGTCTCTTTGGCAGATGAGCAGATGGGGGAGAAAGAGTGGAAGAGAGACAGACCATGACTGAAGTTTATACAGGATGGTAAGGTGTAAGCTGGGGAATAATGGGAAGAGGGGCTGGCCAGTGGTGGAAGTTAGATACAAGAGGAGGAGCTGTCCTCCAGAGTCTGTCCCATAATGCACCAGGGCTCCTCCCTTGAGAAACGGCTGCGTTAGGCATCATACTTCTTCCCGCTTCTGTGGATCTGATGGAACAGTGTCATGGAAAAGGCCATCCCCAAGAGCTGAAATGACAAAATCCAAATGTAAAGGTTAATGACACGCATGAGCTTTATGACAGCAAACATGGGATGGCTTGGTTGAATGGAGACAAAACATTGGATGTGCTCCTAATCAAACTCTAGAAAATTTAGGGGTCAGTATCTAACACAGAATGCATGAAATTGATAAAATATAAGGATTAATTTCATTTTATAAATATGATATGTTTGTTCATAATACACACATTACATTCATTTATAAATTCATTTATTCACCTTGTTATAAAAAAAGTAAATGAAAAAATTATCAACCAAGATTAATAAATGCTATACAAATATTGAACATTATGACACCTAATGTATTTAATAATGTTAAAAAAGTAACCTTATTGTAAATTGGTGTTTTTGCCAGCAACACAAAGCATTTTTTTACAAACTTTTTAATTTTTAATTATAGTAGATGTTTTGCCATTTGCCGTTTGTTTATTTTCCATTTTATTATTTTAAAGTAGATGATTAGCCATAGAAGGGCTCTTAAAACCATGAAATGCCTTTGATGTCACAGCTCATGACAGTTGCAGTTACTTGTGAATGGTTTGGGACTGTCTTTGTGTGGTGCCATCAGCCAATCAGTGTTGTTCATATTTAAAAAACGGTCTTTGACGGAGAAAAGTGCTTAGTACCACGTCAGGGTCTAAGAAGATGTACGCACTTTTCCTTGTGGCAGAGTCGGATTACAGCAGGTATTTGGAATGCTAAGCAATTCTTGCTGCTCGCCATTCTTAAGTAAAGCATTTGGACGTTGACTGGTGCTCTTTTATATGTTAATAACATTAATTAAGGGTTGTTTACAAGGTGGAGATCTGAAACCACGATTATTTGTGATTTATAAATTTCACATCTGGAAGAGAGGCATATGCACTTTTTTGTGCGTATGTTCATTTTCTGATTCACATGTATGCACATTTGAGAAATGATCATAAGATCAAATGTAGGGCGGTTTCTACGCAAACATTTTATAAATTACATGTAGGTCCCTTTTTTGAAACCCCCCCCCCAAAAAAAGTCCAGTAAGTAAAGATGGAAGCAAACAGATCACATGCTAGTATTATAGACCTTCTTGGGAAAATTGACATCATTTTGTAGAAAAAACAAAACAAAACAAGATTAGTGAAGATACATAGTGTCATGGACGTAAACGGAAATGTGTAAAATGTGTGAAATATACTGACTCTTTAAAGTTCATTTTTAGATCTATCCTGTTACATCAAACGCACAGCGGTGGTCGACTTCCCACAGCCATTATCTTAAAGCTGCAGAACAGAACAGGAGGCGGCAACAGACTCGGTGTGTGGATTAAATCTGATTTTCTCACATCTTTGAGCTTTAAAGGTATCACATCGCTTCTTCTTTACACTATAAATTGACACAGACACTGAACTGTAAATCTTGGCAGACTCTCACACAGACTTCAGTGTGAGACTGCTGGAGAAGCCAAGGCCACTAGCAACGTCTGACAACCAGAGATGCACTGTGTTCGAAAAATGTAAGGAAATTATTCCTTTCAGAATCCATACATTTTTAAGAGCAAGAACTACGGTACACTAAAGGAGTACCATGTTTTTATAAAGCTTTCTGGGCAATGTAACTTGGAAATGATGTTCTAACTTAGGCTACGTTTACACGGAAACGATCTGAAGAGAAAACGCAAAAGTGATCACTTTTTATTCTGCGTTTAGACGAGCGTTATCGGGGGGAAATCTGCGTGCATATGGTGACGCAAAAGTGTGTGAAATTCAATGTAGTATGCACTCCAGGCGGCTAGGTGGCAATGTGAAGCACTGATCGGTGCCTTCACTGTCTAGCAAACTTTTGCGTTTTTACCGTTTAGACGGAAACGCGACGGTGGAGCGTTTTTAAGATTTCCACTCTGGAGGGTGGTTTCACTTTTTTGCGTTTTTAAGCTCCGAAAATGCCGTCGCCGTCTAAACGAAAGGCACATCTGATAAAATATTTTTACGTTTTCACCCGCGAGCGTTCTCGTGTAAACAGGGCCTTATATACCATTCAAAGGTATGGGTTCTATTTGATCAAAAATTACAGTAATAACTAGGGATGCACCAGATACCGCGCTCATGTACTTGAACTCGGAAAAATGCTCTGATAACAAAAACCGATACCACAAAGTGTACAGTATACAGTGCCCGTAAAAAAGAAACACAGACAACAGAGCAAACACAGAGCAGAATTGATATTCCTCAGAGAAGGATGTCTATTAAGTAAATGTATCCAATTAACAGAATATTAAACAAATTAAATATTCACGCATAACTGCTGTTCGTGAGTTGCTAAGCGAAACAGTATGAAGAAAACAGAAAACGTGTGTGTAACAGTATGTTGGATATGTGCAGATCCTAAAGTGACAGCAGCCTAATAACCCTACTGCTGTCTTTGTCCTCAATGTTCATCTAACAACAAAATACAAAAAGAAAATCACCCACTGCTCTTGACTGAATGACTTTAGCAACTTTGATAAGGATTAATATTTAATTTGTACATTAAAGACTATTCAGTGTTATTTTACATTTGATTACTTTATTCAATTTCTGTACTTAAAAATTGTGATGTGTCACTGGTATCTAAAAAATTTAACCGAAAAAATCCTTAGCGTTGAGGTCTGCTGGAGCATCCGGTATCAGCATTGGTGCATCATTACTTTGAATGGTATTTCATGGAATATGAATGGGGATCTAACAGTTCAATGGAATATATGAAAGTACCATGGTTTTTTAGAAGTCCCACAAATAATTTAAAACAACAAAGCACTTACAGAGCACACATTTTAGTGACTAATAACCAGATTTGGCTGGCTTTTGCTTGATGAGATCTAAGTAAATCACTTGTGACATTTGCCCTAGCTCAGCCCGTGAGGAGGATTAGCTGGCAATTGTTTGCTTACAGGCCAGCGGTCACCTCTTAGTCCATCCTGAGAAAAGTACTTCGTAAAGACCCCTTTGCGCCATTATCCTCAATAAACTGCAGGTGATTACAGACCACGGGTTTAAGAGAACTCGTGGATTAACCGAGAGACCATCTTGGCTAATCCAACGTTTCGTATTTCTACCTTGCAATTAATGAGAGTAAACCTGATGTAAACTTTTGACGATCATGTAAAATTGTGAAACTGTTAAGAGATACTCTTAAATTGAGTTTGCTAACTTTAAAAGTGGCAAAGATGCCTAGTTCCATGAAAAATCTTGAGTCTAACATTAATGCAAAACACCTCCACAGAATGTACATATTAGACCTGGCTGCACTGATAATCAAATACATCGAATTCATGCTCTTTCTATAATGAACCAATGCAAGACATCATGTGGGACTGACAGACTTTCACTTTCTATATTACCGCGTATCAGCGAGCCCTAATGAGCAGTTCACTCGTTTTCTTCAGAGCTGTCTGTGGGTCTCCATACATGTGCTTCACTGTTTCAGCAGAGCCAGACAAGACAGGCACGCTCATTATCACCACTGTGTTTGACATACTGAGTGATGGCAAACACACCAGCACACACAATCTTACCTGAACTACCAAGATACACATGCCGATGGTTCCGAGTAGGTGCTTATTATCTTCAAGCCACTCTTCAACTTTCTCGTAGCAGCCCTGGAAGACAAGAAAAGTCACAAGATGTCACAAGATCTTCTGGGTGAAAGCACTAATACAAACAGATTGTGTATGTTTCACTTTCTAATTTGCTAGTTGTTAATTCTGATTCAGAGAAAATGAGCTGAACTCCAGCAGCAGTGGAATTCATTTGAGTGCATGCATGAGAGAGCGAGCGACTGCTGCGGCTGCATTTTCAACGCGTAGTCACTGGGGGAAAAAAGCACATTCAGCGATCTACTGGTGGCTATGCGGAAAAAGACAAAACAGCTTTGAGTTGGCGGTGTTGTGGGCTGCTTGTCATACTAAGGCACTGAAAAGAAAATCCATTTCCAGCACAACCGAAAACTGTGGTAGTAATGCTATATAATACCTTCAGATATGGAAAAACTCTTGGATTCCTGTGCAAACAGCCTTATGTCACTTTTTTTTTTTTTTGTGCTAATTACTCGTTCTATGAATTTAAAACAATTTATGTTGGCTAGCTGTTTAACTTCTGGGGCTTAAGATAAATTTAACAATTAAACGGCTAATGGTTTCAGGCTAACTTTACTACAAATGTGTCCTTGTGTAATTCGCTCTTTAGAAGGCAACGGACTGGAAATCGTGACATTTGAATTTTTTTTTCTTTTTTTTTTCCACAAACTTTCTTGTTCTGCATTAATGGAAAAAACATTGAGGATTCACTAAATGTAATTGTCTCTTCTCACTCCATTAGTACCTCTGTGGTAACTTAAAAGCTGCAGAAAGACAGCGTGACAATTTAACATGTAACTTCAGCTACTGATGTACATTACAGCACTGTCAATGGCACAAAAATATTTCCTCAAGAGACCATTGCCCTCCCTACAATCTCATTTAAACTTTAAAATCAGTTTTCATGAGTTAAATCAACTCCCATAGGAAAGACAAACACATCTAGGGCCAGATTTACTAACAGCTTGAGCTGTTAAGAATAAACCCTCTTTTGGCATTAAAAAAACAACTGTCAGGATTTACTAAAGACACGCACTGAAAAGGCGCGGGCACAGTTATTTTTGTGGCTGACCTTATTGCAGATGCATTTGTAGGAGTTTCCCTTTGAGACGCAAAATTTATTTGAAGAGAGTACTTCAATGAATCACGCAAGGTGATTTACTAAGGTTTGCATTTGTCAATTTACTGGTATTTGTGCCATTGTTTAACGCCCAAAATAAGCATGTCTTAAAACAGACGCTAATCTGCGCTGCTCCTGGTAGATTGCGTTGGTCATTATGGAAATGATACGGCTGTGTCTGTGTTCCTTAATGTGCGCAAGCAGAACTTTCCACTTACATTGGCGATTTTTTGGAATTGCGCTCTCACGCTAATTTGCCCTGTTTAGTAAATCTGCCCCATAGTGTCCAAAAGTGAGAATTAATACATAAAGGTACATGACTCTGGCTCTTTACAGGCGCACTTAGAGGTGCTACCAAACAGAGATGTCTTAAATCTATGGCTTTTACCGCCTTTCATTTATTAATAATAACTCTTTTCAAGGACAGAACAGAGAAAGATAAAAAGGAATAATCTCAATTATTAGCTCCAGTCCTTTCTTTCATCCTGCCTCAATTCAGAAATGTTCTTTAATGGATATAAGATTAACAGTCCAAATGTATTCAAAATGAGGATGATTAAAAATGAAAGTCATGCATTTGAAATGCAGTATATGTATAGTTCACTTCAAATGTCAAGGCTATTAGTTGAGGAACTATAACAACATTGTCATTGGTTTAAGTGCAGGTGTCCACTCACCCGTGTCCAGAACATGTTGGTGGAGTTGCGGCCACACTCCTGATAATGCTCTTGACAGCAGCGGTCGGGAACCACCTTTTCTTTCAGAGCCTCGTGCCAATCTGTGTACCCGGTTACTCCACAACACTTCCACTGTCGGGCAGGGGGGGATAAAGGGGGACGATGATACATTTTATTAATAACCAGACTAGATTAAGTTCCAGATATTGCTGTGTATATTAAAGACATATTTTCAAAATTCTCAACATAATCATGATTTCACAAAGAGTACCTCAGCTTGGATGATATTCCAGGCATTTCTCAGTCCAATGTTGTTGTCTGTGTTGTAGAGAGCAAGACCATCTTTCAAGTCCTGCTTTGCGTTCTCACTGACCTGTGAACAGCAGAAGAAAAAGTTCAGTCATAGTCAATCACAAATCTCATCTTGACAGTACCAATATTTCAGAAAAACCACTTAAATTATACTTCAATAAAAATAGATTTGACAAATTAATAATAATAATTTATTTTATATATATATATATATATATAT
The DNA here is from genome assembly GCF_963993115.1 of Abramis brama. NCBI lineage: Eukaryota > Metazoa > Chordata > Actinopteri > Cypriniformes > Leuciscidae > Abramis > Abramis brama. Next base: position 29,624,473 of record NC_139971.1, read on the forward strand.
ATATATATACATACATACATACATACATACAGTGGTGGTCAGAATTAATGCCACCCCTGGTAAATATGATCAAAAAATAAACCTGCATTGTTTATCCTTTTGATCTTTCATTCAAAAAATATATGTTTCAAAAAAGATATGTATATATATATAACACACACACTGTTGTTTCAACTTAAAGTGTTTGTGCTGCCTTCAAAATTTAAGTTTAGTCAACTCAAATATCCAAGTTGTCACTTAAAATTTTAAGGCAGCATGGACACTTACTTTAAGCTGAAACAACATTTTTTTTTACAGTGTATATGAATTGTATCATATCATTCATATTTCTACATAATTTGTATTTATCATAATTAAATGTATTATATCTTTCTTGCCTAATTATTCCTATGTTTTTAACTGAATACATTATTATAAATTCAACTAATTGTAGATTGAAAGCTTGATTCATTCAAGTGGTTTGGATGAATAAATGTAAATATGTGTAAATATAAGCAATGTGAGGAACAGAATAGTGAAGAACAATAAGCAAGTCCTAAGAGAAAAATTATCTGCTTGCCTACCCTAATAAGGAGCGTCTATTTAGTCAATACCTTCCATCGGGTTCTTGACTATGTCAAATTAATGTAATTAGCATCATTAATTGAATGTCTGAGTAGAGCGTAAAAAAAAGCATGCCACTGATGCTGGAGGACGACATACTCATATACGCCACTCTGGAATCACTTCCCCCTCGGCTGTGGCAGATAAATATTTCGCTGGCAGTTTTAATGAGGTGTACAATCTCACATTAGTGGTTCAGTGCACTCTGGCCCAGAGCGACGGTAGTGCGGGGTGATTACTGTTTGACAGAGCGGTGGTCCTGATATAGACGCACGCCAGATTAACATCGTTTCACCCAAGAGAAAAGAGAAAACACAATATTCTGGAATTTCAGGCATATTTCAGTGAATGATAGTCTCTATCACAGAGCCATAAATAAGATATATAGAGCTAATATCTACAGTTTTAACATGATCTATTGTCTAAGTTTTTTATTGCTGTTGTATTTATTGTATTATCACAACACTCCCTGTTTTGCTCACATCTAAAAGACTCTGAACTTCTGAAGAAATTGTGACTGGTGCCTTTGCATGATGCTAGGATGGTGTGGGTGGTTGTCAGGACATTGCCAGGTGGTTGCTTACTATCCCCAAAAAAGCCCATCAAATTTCTATAATTTTCTATCATTCCTAGATATGATTTGGGACCCTTCATTGATGCAAATTTATTGGATCTTTTTTGTCCATTTTATCATCTTCCAGACAAATCATGAATTAAAGCACTTACAACAGTACATCACAGTTCTACTCAATAAGCCACACAATTTATAGGGACAGTTCACCCAAAAATTTTCTCACCCTCAAATTGTTCCAAACCTGTATGCATTTCTTTCTTCTTTCTATTTTTTTCCCCCTCCAAACTATGGAAGTCAATGGGACCCAACAACTGTTTGATTACCGACATTTTTCAAAATATCTTCTTTTATGTTCAGCAGAAGAAAGAAATTCATACAGGTTTGGAACAACTTGAGGATAGGGAAATGGGAGAACTATCCCTTCAATGTATCATTCATGTCCCAGGGAACATACATGGTTTAAAAATTAAATAAATAATAATAATAAAAAATATATAAATTTGAAACACATTTTGGATAAAAGTGCCTGCTAAATGTACCTAATAATATAGCAAATAATAATACTTATAATATAACAAACTGAAACATTCATGCTGTGAAACATTTAAACGCAGAGGGAAATTAATGAATGAAGAGTATGAAATTTAATTCTTATAATCTTTCCAAAAATATGTGGAAATTAGACTAAAATGTTCTCCGGAGACCCTGTTATGTGCATATATATCTACTTTATTTTTGCATTCATTCCAGGGATCGATGAAATAAATTCAGCCAATGATGCAGAACGGCAGCAATAACACTCAGTCAAGACAAGATATTAAAAAGCTGGTAGAAGGCATATGTCTTTCACTGGAGTGTACACTCATTAGTGCCAGACATATTTCCTGGTGGGTACACTGCGTGAGTAGCCACGTTTCAGAATGGAGAATAAAACGAAAGGTGAATAAGCTCATCATCCTTCTCCACGGAAACATCTTGAGACCTCCGAGTCTCATTATACAAGAATACATCAAAGCACACTCTCAACTCCATCAGGGAACACTGTGACATCACTCCTTTCACGTCCTGCTTGGAACACATGATAATCACAACTGTTTGTTAATGGCTGTTCTTTCATACCTAAATAAAAGCGTCCCAATTGCACAGCACACAAGACTCTCATATTCCACACGGGTCTAATTACAATTAGACTCAGACTTATAATAAATTCTTAACCAGCTTGTGCCTGAAAAAGGCATGCAATTCTGTTCATCCTGTTAAAACAGCAAAATTGCATGTCTAATGGAGGGATGTTACATGTCCGACTAAGCCTCGCTAATGCCATGAGCTGAGGGTTCCTAGAAAATTGCATTTTATTTATTTATTTTTTACAATCATTTATTTTCTCACAGCGCATCTATGTTCTCTAAATACTTTAAAGGTTTGTGGTCAGTAAGATTTTTTTTTGAAAGAAATGAATACCTTTCTTTAGCAAAGCTGCATTAAATTGATAAAAAGTGACAGAAAAGACATTTCATTTTACATAAGATTTCTATTTCAAACAAACTTTCTATTTATCAAAGAATCCTGAAAATATATATAAAAAAATTGTTTCCACAAAAATATTAAGCAGTTTTATAAACAGTTTTCAGCATATATTCACCAAGTCAGCATATTAGAATGATTTCTGTGACACTTAAGACTGGAGTAATGATGCTGAAAATTCAGCTTTGCATCACAGGAATAAATTACATTTTAAAATATTTAAAAATAGAAAACAGTTATTTAAAAATGTAATAATATTTCACAATATTACTGTACTTTTGATCAGAAAGACACTCTGGGACAGCCTGGGGACAGCAAATATGTATCCAGTAATCACAAATTTTTAATCACAAATGGATTTAATTGAAATTCATCAGTCAAAAGGTGTGGTAATATATTTCATGAAAGGTTTAATGTTATTATTAAGCACATCATCGTTGGAATGCAGCAGGCATGTCAAATAATCTAGTAATCTGTCTTCTCATCCAAAAACCCACAAAGAGCGCTAGATGAGGATATTCGAATGCCTCTGTTTTCTGACAACAAAAGGAAGCTGTCCTATCCTCGCCCTCCGCAATGATACATATCCTGTCACTGAAATGAAAAGTATTGGTGAGGTGTTGCTCTGATCATATATTCTGCTCTAGACACCATCTTGCAAGCCCTAAGGGATGAGCTATGCTAATGCAACATACTGTTAGGAGCATCATATTATGCAGAAAGTTAATTTGAGTTCATGGGAAGAGTGCCAGTGTAAACGAACGGTTACTGTAAGGAAGTCACGTTCGGACTGTCAATCTAAATCTACACTAAACAGGAAGAAGCAAAAACTATTCAGATGAATGAACTCCAGTCTAATTGTTTATCAATATTTTATTTGTTCTTGGTGAAGAATAGAATAATCTGCCAGACAACATGTGCCAAATTTGTATTATTAATAGGTTCAAGGATTTGAAACCTACAACTTCTCATATCATTAGCATCTCATATCACTACCAAGAGCCTTTATATCCACTATTACATCCTTTACTAGTGCTAAAAAAGTGAATGGAGCATATGTTTCCCATGGCCTGTGGCTGCTTGTAGTTAATGCATAGCTCATTAGGAGTTTGTATACCTGGCCTTGGGTTCTGTTTAAATAATGTCTGTCCAGTTGGATACAGTCTCAGAACGCACGGTCCAAAGCCATTTCAGCCAGCGCAAGCATCTGGATCGTGTGAATGACCTAGCGGCTCTCGGTGTTTGATTTGTAATCATTCCTCTCATTGATTTCCTATGCTCTCAGGCAACTTGTTAATGTAAAGATGTTAGTGTTTGTTTGGGAATGTGGAGGGTTTGACCAGAGGGTCAGTTGTTAGATGTAGCTAACGGATGACATCATTATCTTCTATACCAAACATTCTTGGGGTAAACTGGGAGCGGAAACCAGAGCGAATGCTTATACAGAGAGAAAACTGTGTGCTTTTCTTTTGGTCTCGTGTGTGTTTGAGTCTCCAGAGTGTGGAGAGGTTTGGACAGGTTTGTCATATTATTGCCCAGGGGGCTTGGGTTTGTGGAGATGTGGCAGCACACTGTGTATGTGTGTGTGTGTTGAGGAAAGCCTGCTGTTTACTAAAGAGTAGAGGAAGAGGAGGATGAGGTCAGACAGCAGATTATTCACTGTCCATCACCTCTGCCTATGGCAAAAAAAAAAAATTGGGGGGGAGAAATTTACAGAATGCAAACACACACACCTAAATCCTAACCAAAAGGGATAGTTCAACCAAAAAAAGGAAGATGTTATAAAATTGGTTAATATGACTCTTATGACACTGTATTCCAAGTCTTCTGAAGTCATACAATAGGTTGGTGTGATTCATTAACACTAGAAGTGCCATGGTGGTCATTCTGACCGTTTTGAAATTTATATCTGCAATAACTTTGTTGAAAAAATAAATAAAATCCTGCTGGTACCTGACTTTTCCTAAAAGTGTCTGTATTTTCATTTAAAATGTTTTTCATATAAATTACACATAAGGCAAAAAAACTAATGAACATATTTACCTATTTCGGCCATAGACGGTCATATTGACCGCACTGAATTTTGCGGTATTATTATTATGCCAATATACACAACAATAAAATGTGGTAAAAATACACAAAACATATTCCACAACAACTCATTTAAATGTAATGATATTCAGAACAGAACAAGAATGAAAAAATAACTATAAACAAGCCAAAATGAAATACTTTATAAGCGAAAGTGAAAGTAAGCGGCGTTGGGCTCACGTAACTCTCTAATTAGAATCAAAATGTTTCAACATTTGCGATGTATGTGGATGGAAAACTATTCTTTATTATAGGCTTTGTACTTCACTCACGTTCCAATATCGACGGAAAAAATCATCCTCTTTATACGCGCAAAATGGTACGAATTGTACTAGGCTACTGACTATATAAACAGAGCAGTGGAATTTTTATATGTTAGGTTGACTATTTTATTATTATATTTTATTATGGCTATAATGAACAGGCTGTGTGTGTGTGTGTGTGTGTGTGTGTGTGTGTGTGTGTGTGTGTGTGTGTGTGTGTGTGTGTGTGTAAGGCGCGGGCGCGATCAAACAGTGGAAACATGAAAACATAGGCTACTCCGTCATTTTGTTCAGGACATCTACGGATATTATTTATTTATAAATGTATAATTAAACTTATTTAAATATACAGTTTGGTGTTGTTTTGTTTTTATAAGATATCCTATAATACAATAAATGCATTAATCTCTCAAATGGGTATTTATCAGTTGAGATATAGAGTTTGGAATCTAGCGGTCAAAATGACCGCTTGTGGCAGTTCTAGTAGTTATGGAATTCTGGCACTTCTAGTGTTAATTGACTCTCCTCATAAGAATTTCATAAGAGTTCATGTGAGAAGTGAGTTATCAGTTCCAACAGGTCTTAATGATTTGTTCATTAATCAAACTGTTTCAGTTCTCGAGTTCAACTCAATGACTCAATGATTCTCTTGTAGTAGCAGTCAGAGGGTGGGAAGATTATATCAGTGAATGATATCAGTGTTCCTCACCAAAAAAAACTGTCTTATGACTACAGAAGACTTGGTATATACTGTAGCATGCAAGTCATATAGACAACTTTTATGATTCGTTCATGGTTATTATTATTATTTTTTGCATCCTCATTTAATGTTTGACATGAAAAAGAAAGACCAGTACACTATTTAAAATGTAAAATTCTGGTGGTTTGTATCACATCACTGTATTTTTTGTTTTCTGGACCTTTATATACATTTATAGTGGCTTATTTTACTGTCAGGAGCAAAAAGAATATTAAAACATTGTAATGTCACATATAAATGTACTCAATTTTGTAACATACAAATAACTCAATTTATAAAACTAACAATTTAGTTAATCTTTTCAAATGTAATCAAATTCATTTTATTTTTGGCAAGTTTACCGTTTGCCGTTTAAGTATTTAATAAATTGTATTATTATTATTATTACTACTACTTACATTACAGAACATTCTGCTCTGCAATGGTAATATATTTCTTTCATAATTTCTTCAAGTTAGACCAAACTTTTATTTTGTCAGGTTGTAATGAAGACCTTTGAGTTTTTCTGTTTTAATAAACTGCATTATTATCATCATCATCATCATCATCACTACTACTACTGCTACTACTTGAAGTAGTACTGTGCAATGGTAATATATTACTGTTTTAATTTCAAGTTAAATTAGCCCTTTGAGTTTCCATGTGTATATGATGCTCGTGAAGTTAACTCTTAGAGCAGCTCTGCAGATGAAGTTCATGTTCTCAAATAGTGTGACGGCAGATGCAACAAAATCCCACAAGCGTCACTACTTTGATTGTTCCTTATCCCTGCAACATTCAGCCGTAAATTAATTATTAATGTTAGTTAGATTCATTATATGTCTACCTTATTTAGGCTGACATGCAGAACATGCAGACTCTTTTTGAGCTTTAATAATTTACAGACACTATAGTCCATATCACAATTTGATTCACTGAACAGCCCTACTTTTGATTTATTCATCCAAAAATTGTGTGACATTCAGCTTTATACAGTAAGGTCCATTTGTGACTAGATTCTGTGATTCTACATGGTATTTGCCATGTTAAAGAGAGTTAGTTGTGTGGCTTATTTATTGTTGTGTTATAACGTTATAAGCATTTGTCAGATAATAGAGGTCTCCTCACAATACACTCTACATAGCGCTCTTCGTGGCCATTGAATAGATGCAGCAATTGTTTCAGCTATTGCAGAATTTGAAAAAGACATATTGTTTGCCAAATTGAAACTGGTATACCGGTTCATGTCAGTGCGCAGCACTAGTTAGTGACCGAATTTTCATTCTAGGATGAACTATACCATTAACAAACACATTTATAATTGCACTTTATTAGCACTCTTATGGGCTGAAATATGTGCCACCAGAAACTGAATTTGAATCATTTATATTTGAATTTGAATTGCTAATCTTGAATATTTGCATTGGAAAACTGAATTTGAATCACATAATTTGAAATTGTATTGTTTAATTTGAATAATTGCATTGAAAAACTGAATCTGAATTGTATAATTTGAAATTGAATTTATTTGTTTGGAACTGAAGTCCAATACAATTTGATCATCACTGAAAATTCAACTCTCTATATATACTCACATTCAGTTCTCACAATTCAGATTCAGATCACCAAATTCAATTTCAAGTTACTGTGACAGACATCCAGGTAGTTGGAGGATGAAGGAAGAGCAATCGAGCGCAGATCGATAGATAGAGTTATCCCTTATATATATCTGCCTGAAGCCTATAACTATATATATATATATATATATATATATATATATATATATATATATATATATATATATATATATATAACCTATATATATATATATATATATATATATAACCTATATATAACCTATATATATATATATATATATATATATATATATATATATATATATATATAACCTATATATATATATATATATATATATATAGTTATAGGCTTCAGGCTGATTCAGGCAGATATATAAATTTTTATACCATGGTCTGGGTGAATACTCGATTCTGATTGGCTGCAGGGTGTCCATTAAAAAGTGATAATGTACACCTAGGAAAGGCGTCCCGTCAATTTGCCTGATGACAGTTCTAAATGATTGCGCTGGCTCAAACTCACTGATCAACTGCTGCGGTCGGGTCGCTGTGGCCACGTTGCTTGGCAACGCCTGTATACGGGAGATATTAAATAGTGTGCTCGACTTAATAAATAAAAACCCTCACGATTTTTACTCTAAAACACATTAAAGTATTATTAATTGATTAAATATTTCTTTCTTTCGTAAGTGACCATGGTATAAGCGGGTTAATGCCCTTCGAGGTGTCCATTGTCAGGTATTAATGGACAAGCCGTCGTCCATTAATACCTGATAATGGACACCTCGTCGGGCATTAACCCTTACATAAGGGATAATGTATATAGCGAGGCGGTTGTTATAGCGAATAACAACCCCGACAGGTCTTGAATCATCCTGAAGGGGTTGTTATTCGCTATAACAACCGCCTCGCTATACATTATCCCGCTTATTACATGGCTACCTACAAAATAAATAAATAATTTGACACAAATTATTGATTTAAAAAGGAGTTTATTGATTTAAAAACGATTGTATTGCTTCCGCTAAAGAAAATAGTCCGTTCCGCGTCCATAGCAACGCTCTGTTTTTCATGGCAACGGTGTGATATACTTCGCAGCGTCTGTTATCAAGAAATAACGCCCGCATTCTACATTGGAATTCAACCAAGCCATGTAATAAGTATATCACACCGTTGCCATGAAAAACAGAGCGTTGCTATGGACGCGGAACGGACTATTTTCTTCAGCAAAAGAAAACTCAACTATTTCCTCCAGCAGCGTTTTGTCGGTGTTGGCTTCCAGGAAGCGGGCAGTAAGTCTCCAGATCCTGCAGCCGCAGACGAACTCTGCTGCCCCGCTGTAGTTTCTCTCCGTCCGCCGGCCACCGGCAAAGGCAGTGGAACTTCCCGCCGAAATATACGTACTCCCGATCACCACTATGTCTTTGGCCAGTCCCATCTGGATCAGCGGGGACCGGTGCAGCAGCGAGGTGAAGCTGTGTTCGCTGCCGCGGGCCACGGAGAGAGAGAGGCCACAGGTTTCATTCTCACCTGTGAAATGTTATCCCTTGCTTTTATTTATTTATTTATTTTTATTTATTTATTTTTTCATTTCTTTCGTTCTAACATCCATAAGCAGCACAAGAGTCTGGCATATTTAGTAGGGCTGGGTAAAAAATATCGATTTCTCGATTTTAATCGATTCTCATTTTTACGAAACGATATCGATTCTTAAATCCCAAGAATCGATTAGTCATCCTGTTTTCAGTTGATGAATTAATGGAACATTGATGCGCGCATCCCATCCAATAAATCGCAATAATCTTTGTGCTTTGTTATTATTGATATGAAACAAAGTCTCAGATTTCAAATTACGTCCATTTTCTTACGAAATTCAAAAACAGAATTACCGTTTTGGCGCTGTGGCGTGAGATCGCTTTGGCTCAGCTCAAGAGAAGCAGCAACGCGGAGCGCACATGATCTTCTCTTCCGCATTAATAACACCAGTTACTGCGCGAAATAAACACGAATGAGCATCTGAAAGTGTGTTAAAAGATAGAGTACAACTTATCGAAGTCCGTATCATGTCACATGGAATCGCTCATTCAGTGTTTCAAAAAGACGTAAGTAAACAATGTCATGTAATGTCACATTTACCTCAGAAAAACCATATCCAGTGACCATAAACTCGTTAGTCAGCTAGAAAAATTAACTCTAGAGAGGAGCATTTTGCTAAATATATGTACCATATTACATAATCATTATAATTTTTATTGTTCTTCAATATTTAATGCATGTTTGAATAAATCTGGAAAGTTTTTGACAGCCACCATTTAAATTTTTATATTTCCATATAACTTTATTATTATAAAAATAAATAAAAGTGTATTTTAAGTGTTTGTATACAAATCAGTTAATTTTTACCTTCAATATTATAGTAGGCTAATGAAGCCTATTGGCTACAACTGACTCCCATAGTTTACAATAATTTTTTTCCCTTTTATTTTCCAGTTTTCCTTGAGAAAATTTACAATGTATTGTACCTGATATCCAAAATAATCGATATTGAATCGAATCGAATCGTAATCGAAATCGAATCGAATCGCAAGCTTGTGAATCGAAATCGAATCGAATTGTGAAATCTGTGTCAATACCCAGCCCTAATATTTAGTGCTGAGTGATGATCCTGCGACACTGAACTCTATCTATCGATATTGATCTGCGCTCGATTGCTCTTCCTTCATCCTCCAACTACCCGGATGTCTGTCACAGTAACTTGAAATTGAATTTGGTGATCTGAATCTGAATTGTGAGAACTGAATGCGAGTATATATAGAGAGTTGAATTTTCAGTGAGGATCAAATTGTATTCCAAACAAATAAATTCAATTTCAAATTATACAATTCAGATTCAGTTTTTCAATGCAATTATTCAAATTAAACAATACAATTTCAAATTATGTGATTCAAATTCAGTTTTCCAATGCAAATATTCAAGATTAGCAATTCAAATTCAAATATAAATGATTCAAATTCAGTTTCTGGTGGCACATATTTCAGCCCATACACTCTGTCTAAGTGCCTGTCATGAGATGGTAATTTCCAGCCCAGATGATGGGCCAGACTCTTGATCAGCAAGGGAAAGTCTGGTCATGCTGTGAGCTTGCAAGATACGCGCAGTGTCGGACCTACTGTCACGCCGTCAGGTGATTTGAAACCTGGCATGGAGTCCTTAGAAACCCTGGCTGACCGCCTCACCTGATCAGGCACTTTACAGGACACATTTGCTACTTTAAGCTCCAGAAGTGGAAAATGACTGTTTATATAGTCAAGCCTGATGCAAATCATTTTAACACTGGCACATTCTGTGTTGATTTGTTTACCGCAAGTAAATTGGTTTAATTCAGAGCCAAAATCAGCAAGTAAACAAGCAACCACAATCATGCTACCACATGAGATCACAAGCTTAACACTCCCAGAATCAGCTTAAAAATAACAGGAAACACAATAGACACCAGTGTTTTGTGCGACTAAATTATGATACGAGTTTGGGGACCTTTAAAATGGTACCTGGAGTTTTACTTCTCATCAAAAATAGCCTCAACCCATCCTTTGCACATGTTGGTCGCAACTCGTTTTTAGAGCATCCCTAATTGTGTCAGTTTTACTCATGTAATGGCACAACATTAGACGCTAAAAAATGTTAGTCATCAATGGATTAAACCGTAACCACAGCTGAGGAGGCGAAAGTGTGCGGTAATGCTCTTCATCCGTCTCTGTAAGCCTATCCGAAAAATCATGCTACTGTGCTTCCCCCTTTTCAAACCAGCTAATATGGCTTCATTTGGCCACCATCCTGCGGCACACACGCTGGAATGAGGTCATGAGCTTAAAGACGGATGCTCTAATCTGGTGCCTAGCCTTCGCCATCTGCTGCAGTCAGATGGTGGGTCATTGGAGGGTCCACGTGTGTGCTTTAATCCACAGCGTTCATATACACTCAGAGGTGAAGACCTATACCTTTGTTTCTCCAACATACCACAGCAGGAGGGAAGCATATTGCTGAGTTTAAGATTGAGGAGGGCAAAAACATCACTACTGAAACTTTACATCTCTCAAATTATGAATCTAGGAAAATTACAGATAGTTTGGAATTTTGTAAATTTGACATTTAATAAATTTGATTTTTGTGGGATATTTATACATTCAAACATACATGTATATATTTATCTCAGAGTCACAAACTATATTTTTTATTCTCATGAAACAGTTGAACAGTTTTGCTGCTTAATATTTACAGTATGTGGAAGCAATGATACAGTTTTTGGGATTCTCTGATTTCAAAGGTCAAAAGTACAGCATTTATTTGAAATATATGCTTTTTTTAACAATGAAAAAGTCTTTACTGTCTTTAGTGGTTTGTACAGAATAAGAGTGCTTTCATACATTGCCAGCATGACTTTTTTCCTTAGATGTGATAATGGCTGCCTTGTGATTTGGAGATCAAATATTGGAGTCAATTAAACATTCCTCTGATCGCTCACGCCATTCTGTGCGAACGGAGTGGCAGGTTTTTGAGTGATGGGAGTACCCCTGCTGCCCAGTTCAAGTGGTGGAGAAATGAAAGAGACGTGCTCACAACCCTGTGCAGTTGATACAGATCTCTATATCTTATTGTCCCTTTCTTCTCTCTGAAGTATCTCCCTCATCACAGTGTGTTAAAGGTCATAGTGGTATCTTATATTGTTTGTACGAACAACATCAATACATGGATGGGATGGTCTCAGAATTGTCTTTAAAGACTAACACATGTTGGAAACACTGCTTTCAGTCTAGCTTACGTCATATGAAGGTACAACCTTGAGTCTACACACAATATAGAAATAGAAAAGACGTGTGCTTGCAGAAAGAAACTCAATACAGACAGGAACAAGCAGAGAATTCTCATGCTACTTGCTACTAAAACGCAGTCTCGGTTTGCGGTTTGCGGTTGAGTGTGAGTTACACGCTCCGATAAGACAACCAGGCAGTCCTCGTACATTGGAGAGATAGGCAGATCCTAATCTCTAAATGGATTGTGGGTAAGTGAATTACTTTAGCTTCCACAGAGAGCATGGCAAACAGAGTGAATAATGAACCACCCAGAAATCCTTGACGGGATTTAACACCTCCTAGCATCCTGCCGTACTTTTGGGAAGCGTCCTTGAAAAGGAGACTGTGCAGTGCACCATCTGAAGCATATGTTTGGTGACACTTGTGACTTCATCAAAGAGGAAACAGGACCTCTGCGCGCCCTGGGTGGGTAGCAATCCGCTAGGATCTGCATGGTGTTAAAAGGTCAGATTGCCCTGTTTTAGACATTCCAGTTGGCACAGTATCGCTTCCAGTTGAAGGCCGTGAGAAAGAGCCTGACCACTGCGGCAGGTGGAAGGGTTGACAGAGAAAGAGCTCAGCGCCAATTACTTGGTGACAACTGGCCGGGATTAGGCCTTGTTGTGTGTGGTGACCTCTGACCTTTGAGAGCTCGCCTGGTGATGAAAACTCTTAAACTGCACTGCCAAAAGACA
>NC_139971.1:29637606-29747606 GCF_963993115.1 Abramis brama
CCTAGAAGAGAGCGCTGCACCACATCCAGGAAACATGGGGCCAGCTGCTTAGATCTCAAACCCAAAGATGTGAAAATCTTTTTCTGATGTCTCAGTCTCCCTCAGAGCTGGGGACACAGCGTATATACAGCACAGATAACGGAATTTAAAGGTCAGGCCATTCGAAATTACACCAGTCCTATCTAATAGGCATTTAGGGAACCGTCAGAACTGGAGATTGACATTAAAAAGTAATGATAAGGAGGAATGGTGATGATGATTCTGGGCTTGACTAAGTTATGAATTCTCTAAGCGTCTCTCCCTTCACTTGAACTGAATGAAACGTAATTTTTTTTTAAATTACAGTTAAAGGCACAGTATGTAATTTTCGCCACTAGAGGTTGCATATTCAAAAGTGTGGCTTGATGACACTGTGAAGGAGCGTTAGATGATGGGAGTTGTCGTCTTCACCTCCACTGCCGATGGAAATCAATCCGACGGGACTCACAAATCATATTCATGGATGAGGTAATGAAATATAACCGTTACGTTTGATCACGTTTTTTAATTCTATTGAATTAACGCAAGTAACGCAATGTTTAATGCTAAATGACTACTCATACATGTCGCTTTATTTGTTGAATTAAATGGCACAGTAATGCAGCGCAGTTTTACATTTTCAAAACAATCATCCTAAAAGTACATTTGAACGTACTCACAGCATTTGCAGTACTGTATTTAATTACACTGCCATACACTTGTTCACCAGACTTGTCAAACAGACAATTGATCCTTGTTTTATTTCTCCTCTTGTCCAAAACTCGTCACGTTTACGTTTCTTGGAGATATCTTTGGCGACAGAACCTGCTGTAACGATAACCAATAATTGTGGTCCATGACTTCTGTGCGGAACAACAACAGAGTGGCTTGCTGGATGCTGCAACTACTACTTCCATATTTTTTTTCATGAGACTCACTGTGTTGCCAAGGTTTCTATGGCAGTAAAAGTGGATACAAGGCGTCCACAAGCATATAACACAGTATTCAATGTCCCAATACAAAACAGATGACGGATACATTATTCAATCCTGTATATGACAGAAAAGCATGGAGAGTGACAACCTTATTCAATTAGACTGTGTCTAACCCCATTAGCAGAATGATCAGTGGTGTTGGGAAGAGAGAAAGTGAGAATGAGAGTAAAGTCAAAAAGAAGAACAAAGGGGAAAATAGAGAGGCATGTGGTTTAACTCTAGTTCTGAACTGAAAGCCTTGAGTGCGATCAGGAGACTTATTTGGCAATGCAGATAATTAACAAATCTCTCTGGTAACAGTTTACTTTAAGCCTGTATGTAATACATTATAAAAACTGTTCATAAGGCATAATATGGTTCACTTCACATCCTGACAGGGCTTATTTTGGGATAATGACTATCCGGCTGTACAATATCCTGCTTTTTACACGGCTACTCGCTGAATAAATAAATAAAAGGACATGAAATGTTAATTTGGCTGAAATGATTGTTTTATGTGAGAATAAAGAGACGGCAGACCAATACAAGAGACATGAAACTAGCACAGTCATGTAGGAAACTGTAAATCGAATATACAGATTAGTGTGCATTTTGCAAAAATGAATGATTTTATTCATACCTCATATCTACTTAATGTGCTTTAATGCAATTTCTTATGCATTACACACTTACACAACTATGAAACGTTATTACAATGCATACTAATATTGTGGTTAAAATTATTCAAAAGAGCATGCAATTGATTACAAAGTATACTATTTTGAATGCATTGAGTGCATGTTAATACACCTTAAATGAATGCATTATTCTTTTTCAGGTACCAGAGTGTTTTTACACTTCGGGAATGTAAAAGTGTGTAGGTGTGGCATAACTCACGCTCAGAAGCAGGCACTTGTTTTCCTTGATGGCACCCAGGCATCCGAGGAAGCCCGTCACCATGACGATGGCGCCTATGGCGATGACCATGTTGGCAGCAGAGAGGGAAGGGAAGGAGGGGGAGAAGGTGGCGAAGCTGCCTTGAGACACAGACAGCCAGATTCCAACTCCCAGCAGCCCACAGCCACACAACTGCAGAGAGAAACAACAGATTATGAGATATTGATGCATTCAGGAACATCGATTCAGCGAGAAAGCTGTCGTTCTGAAAAACATCATTCATTATGCACCACAAAAATTTACTGAAACGTAGCTTTCCATCCCGTGCAGACATTCGTCGAAGTCTACAGAGGTCCAATGGAAGAAATAATCAGCAGAATAGTACAGTGAATTACGATACTGTTTTCCATGCCAATAGGTTCCACTAGGGGGCGCACACCATGCAAACTTTGTCCCTTGAGGGCCACACCGTCATTTTTGATGAAACACAGACTGTCCATTGACATTTGTGTGTAGACAAGAGTCCAGCTGCGTGACTGCTTTGGCATATTTGTAGTATTCACAGGGGTTTCTGATTGACAACGCTGAGAGGAGAGGCTGTTTTCCTCATCAATCTGTGATAAGGGCAGGAAGGAACGACTGACATTTCCTTCGCTGTTATTGGAATATCCAAAGCAATCTCCTCGTGAATAAGGAATCGCACCCAGCACTGATAAATTGGCGGGCGCCACACGGCAAATCAAAAAGCATCAAGAGTGTCTCCCAAGTGTGAAAGCGTTTGTCGCTGAAGTGTTAGCATGTTCGACAACTGACTAGCGGCACAACGGCGATTAAAGCAAACCAGACAGTTGTATCCTCATTTTTTTTAGTTGAAGTAAATAATTAATCACTTTTGTATATGCTCTCATTCGCTTTCAAGCATAAACGGGCGGTTGCCTGCCTGACAATGCCTTCCAGATTGAAGCAGCAAAGGGATTTGGGTAAGAGACTGAATAAAACAAATTCCATCAGTCATGGTGGTTGAAATTATCAGCACGCTCTTCTGCCGAGAACCTTTCCCACCACAGGCGTGATAAAGAACTCTGTGAGAGACAGAGCCTGTGTGTATCTCACACTTGGCAGGTTAAAAGTGGGTGCTGTTGCTCTGTTTGGTGAGGGAGAACTTTAGCCTGAGGGAGAGGGCCATTTTTAATGCCCTGGGTGGTGAGAAACAGCACTGCACTAATGTAACATGGAGAACGCGATGTATCAATGTCCACCGTGTGAAGCAGCAAATTGTAGAGTAGAGGCAGCCTCTATAAACCTTAAAATAGATTACTTTTTTTATTTTGATGCTATTGAAAGTGAGATTGTGAGGGATATCAACACAGATCATGATACATTATGTTCAATTCAATACAACGTGATGGATCACAATTTCATAATTGGACAAAAATGGGAGCAAATCTGTGTTGTTGGTTTCAATTTCTCTTGTGCAGTTTGCATCACTTTTGTCCAGACTACACTGCAAGATGTGAATCACACATACATATGTGTTCAAAAATGTGAAAAGACATCAAGATATACTGTGTGATTGTATCAGAACAACCCTTTGAGAATGATTCTATTTACCTTATTAATAATTGTATTTTTTTATTACATACTACTACTGTAGTTAAAAGTTTGGGGTCGATACGATTTTTTAAAATAAGTATTTTATGTTCACCGAGGCTGCATTTATTTGAACAAAAATTACAGTAAAAACAGTAATATTGTGAAATATTCTTACAATTTAAAATAACTATTTTCTATTTTAATATGTTTGAAAAAAAAATGTAATTTATACCTGTAATGACAAAGCTGAATTTTCAGCATCATTACTCCAGTCTTCAATGTCACATGATCCTTCAGAAATCATTCTAACATGCTGATTTGGTGCTCATGAAACATTTTACTACCAATTTATTGCCAATGTTAAAAACAGTTGTTCTGCTTTATATTGTATGGAAACCACAACACTTTTTTTCATTATTCTTTGTGAATATAAAGTAAAAAAAAAAAAAAAAAAAAAAAAAAAAAATAGATTTTTTTGTAACATTGCAAATGTCTTTGTCCCTTTTGATCAATTTAATGCATTATTAAAAATATAATTTAATATATACAGTAAATATATATTTTATTTTTTTGATACAAATAAATTAAATTAAATAAAATGACTATAATAATAAAAAAATAATAATAATAGTATAGCACTTTTCTAAGCTAACTAAACTAAATTTACAACATCCATATAAATACAGGGTAAAACCTAATTTTTACAAATATTTGTATATTTATATAAAAATATAAAATATAATAAAGAGAACATTCTTCACAATCCAGTACTTTCCAAATGGATTAAACAAAGTCCTACATTTTTCCCCTTTATTCCCCCCATATTAAATATTCTGTTTCACTTGATACATTATGTTGCAGCAATATACCACAAAGCTCATTTGCATTTGAAAAATGTGCAAATTTATCACTAGAAGTTTGCCGGAGCTCTATATTTCTGTATGGGAATGCACAATTGAGGGTTAAGCTAACAAACTAATCTACATTTAACAACACCGTTTTTCAAATCACTAAGCCATTTCATGTCCATCCATCATGCAGAATTTATATGTGTAACAGTGACTGAAGGTCATTAGCATTGGCATGGTCCTACAGCCTCAGCACTGCTTAAAACATCCTCAAACGTTTATGGAGTCAGAGCACGCATGGAAACATCGACCATGCTGCTTACCGGCCCCTACGACCATCCTTCAGGCAATTTCAACTCATTTACCTTATTTGTAAAACCTCTCCTGTGATTGAAACGGGAGCCTGTACCATCACATAAAAAAAATCGAGGAAGAAGCAGAGGTGAAACGCAGGGGCAGAATGTGAGAGAACACATTAGAGGGGGGAAAAAGACAGGGGTCGAGGTGTAGCGTTGAGAGAAAGACAGTAAAAAGTGCCCTCGGCGCTACAGCAAAGTCCTGAAAGCCCAGGAAAAGGACGTGAGTGCCTTATAATGGTGCATTAGCAGTGTTGAGTGTGTGCCTCAACACATAAATAGAGGCTTTGTTCTTCTCAAATGAGTCTCAGATGAAAAAAAAGGATGAGAGAAAGAGAGACTGGAAGATTCGGGCATCTTGCTTCAGTTTCTGTCTTGTTTTTGGACCAACTCACTGGACAGACTTAATAATTTAACACCCAACTGAGCTTAGCATTTCAAGAATCTTTTCTTGGCTCTTCTGTTTAGTATTTTTTAGGATCTCTTTAAAAAAAAAAAAACACAGAGAAAGATGTCAGAAAATCAATGACACTGTGTTTTTTAAAGATGTCAAATCTCTTGTCAAATGTCAAAAAAAGTGGAAAGTCGTGTGAGGAAAACAAAAGAAAAACAGGGAGAGAACATCTACAACTGTGCATTTCACCAATTTAACAAAATATTAAGGGGAAATTACCTGTTACACTTCTGTTGAACTGTTGACAGAAATATTTCAAACACAGACTTTCGGGCTACTTTATTTAGAGTAATATTCATGAATATGTGAAATGGAGATTCTCGTAACCTCCTGATCTGCTTAAAACAGCTTCAGTTATTTAACCACTAGCCCTTTTAGTGTGGACAGTTAAACTACATCAAAATTACATTATTTGTATATAATGTAATATTATTTTCTCTTTTAAACCACTAGATTGCACAAAAATTCAGCTCAGCCCTTTTCTTAACAACTGCTTTTGATGATGCACGTGGAAATTTGGCTGATCGCAAACAGCAATCAAAGTTGATTCTGCGCTAATTTGATCTAATATTTAATGTTTTAAAAATGTTGCAGATTTATGTAGCAAAGGAGAATCGATAAAATTATTGAATATATTTTGAGACAAAGGTCTTGTAAATGATTTTGAGTTTTGTTCAAGGTAATCAAAGCAACAGTTTTTCAATAATGGAATAATTTGAAAAAGTATGGTATTTGGGGTAAAAGGCATGATAATTATTTTATTTATCAAAATAAGCTGAACATAGTACAAACTTTGCTAAAGTGATTATTTTGAACAAGTATTAACTTAACATTATTAAAAACATTATTTTAGCTAAATTATTTGTATCAATACTTCGTGCCTTTTACACCGTGTGTGGGGCAAAAGGACCACCTTGCCACCTCATACATTTATACGATTTTTAAACAAACAAACCACTTTTATAATGTATTTTCACACAAAATCTCTTGCTTCATCAATGTTCAATAAAAACATAAATATTTTTTTCTGCAATCATACACAACGGGAGTAGTGAAAAGCAATTTTTTCTTAAGATGTGCCTTTAGTCCCGTTGTACCCTATATGTGCAATATATGCCCTTGTTTTTCACATAGACAGTTTGTTGTATATGGTATATATTCATGAGGAAACTGAATCTTATAATTTACATAAGAATGAGTGATTGCTGTATTGGAGATGGAGGTGTCAGTCACAATTCAAGCTAAAGCTGGAGGCTCAGACACCGCTTCAACGCTGCCTTAGCGCTGGTATTTCACTACATCTTAGACTTCTGAATATGTGTGGGAGAAGCCTTGCATCTCACTGTCAAAGCAAAATTTTCAACAGATGCGCTTCACTGGATTAGAAGCAACATGCAAAATGTGCCTAAGTATATCAATGTGCTTCAAGGTTCGAGTGGATGTGCACGTTTGGGCGCTCTATATGGCGAGTGTTTGTTTTAAAAGCGCTGCTATATTTACAGCGGCACAACTCTTAACGCTAAGCTGTTGCTGGAGTTGAAAGCCAACATGGCAGTTTGCAGACTCCCAAGTAAACAAAGTGTCTCGGAAAGGACATTTATCATGGGAAGCCTGTCTCACAATGCCGTATCCAACTTGCTGTGCCTTAAGCAGAGCCCCTGAGGAATAAACACCGGATGGTTAAACACACTGCCTTTCACCTCACATTTCCCACAGGGTGGAGAGAACACAGAGTGTGTAATTTTAAAAAGGTGAGGTATGGTAGTTCTGAAAGTTTGTTTAGGAGGACAGCATCTTGTCAAAGAACATGAGGGTTGGAGCTTTGAGAGACGACTCAGTTCGACTGGATAAATGGGGTTTGCAAAGAGGCACGTACCTTAAACTCAAGGTCAGTGTAATTGAAACTATGGAACGAGTTCTTCAGGAAAGCTGAGGAGCTGAGCAAGAACCTTATCCCATCACTTTGACCACTTTATCAACTGCAGCAGAAACCTGCTCACTCACACGCAGTCATGCAACTTGAATCTTATTGCAGTCCAGTGATGGACGTGACTCACGCGTCAGGCAGAAAGTCGCCTATATGTCCACTGAGAGAGAGCGACTGACCTTTTCATGCTCTGCCTCAGAAGGGGGTCAAAGTGTGTTTGTCCAGCAAACCAGCGTTAATGAGAGGTTATATCACTCTGACCCACTCGTCTTCACGATTTATTAGGACACAGAAGCCCTGGAGTAGCTCAAAACGGTGTGCATGTGCGTTTTTGAAGGACATTAAAGCAATGTTCCAGAGGCTCAAAAAAAGAAAAACTTGCTGTGACACGCTGTTGTTTATCAAAGAAAAGAATCTGTGGCAGTCAAATTATTACAATTTAATTAAAAAATGAAAAACGAATTCTATGTATTTATATATATAAATAAAAATAAAATAAAAAAAATCAAACAATTTTAAGTTAAAATGTCTTTGAAGTAATAACATTTTTAATCTTTTAAGTATCTGTTTTCTTCATTAGTTCATTTTAAATGGACCTGTGGTGCGACAGCTGATTTTTAGAAAGTACAAATATTTCATGTGATATGAGGTCATAAAAGCTGCATGAGTAATAACAAAATAATTCTATAAATTAAAAAATTAATAAAGAATATAATAAAATAATTAGCAAAATGCAGTTTAAAATAGGAGCATATCACACCGCAGGACAAGTCAACTGACATTAGTCACAGCAGCTTTTGATAGAGCTTAACTTGTATTTAACCCAGAACATTTTCAAGTAGCTGGTGGCTTTTGAAAAAAAATGGTTTAAGATAGAGTTCATGGATGGCATACTGACGAAGATTAGAGAAACCAAGACGTATAAAGTTGGTAAGTACAGAAAAGGAAAAATCTCATTCAATACATATTGATTGGCATTTTTTCGCTTTAAATGAATGTGTTTATTTTCTCAGATGTGGAGCATTAATAACCTTCTTCATAAGAGGGTGAGAAAAAGAAATAGAGGGTGAGATAGAGAAATAGAGAGAGGTTTAGAAAAATGAAGAGAGTTTCACCAGGGGTTGCGGGCCTATCTTTAAGAAGCCAGTTAGCTGTCATTGATTTTACACTAAAATAAAACAGTCTATTGTAATGAAGACAAAAAGGCTGGTATGCACTCAGGACCAGGAGGGAAATGATACCCCATTACTGAGCGGCTCTATACTGCTTAAATGACCGCTGGCCCTTTATTGCTGGAATAGACTGCAGAAAGTTTCTTGCATCAGGTAATAGCTTTAAATCACATTAATGGGTGTAAGTATACTGTCTGTACAGAAAGAACCAAGTCCTGTAATGTCTCAGTGATAACTGGGATACAGAATTAAATTGATATGATATCAGTGTAAGAGATTCGAGACACTCAAACATGTATTTGATACCATGAGTAGATCAGATGGAGCATATGATGTGATGAAACTGTCCTAAAAGAGCGATCAATCTCTGCCTTCCATTTGTTAAGCCACTGCCATCCATCTCCGAGAATGCCATGAATGGATACTAATAAGAAGCCAAGTCTAAATAATCAAATCTCACATCTGAGCAGATAGACAAAACAGATTTAGCTTGAGAGGATGAGATATAAACAACTTTCAGCCATTTATCTTCTATAATAGCAAAGCTTCCCACAGATTTCTAAAGTCATACAGAGGGGTCATGCATTAGAAAATAAAAATGTTCAATGAGCTTAATTAAATTGATGAAAGGTTTTTATACAAGGAAATTGAGCCTTTTCCAAAAATGTATAGTATAAATAAATTATAAAATATAACATTATGAATAATAAAACAATATTACTGCTTGTTCTACCACATAAAACCATTACATTTAAAAAAATGTTTTTACTAAAATTTGTCTACTGATAATATTTTGTAGCATACAAGAAATAATATTTAATTTAGTAGAATTACAATTAAACAATATGAACAGATGATAATTAAAAGATGCTAAAAATGTTTGCACACAATTCAATTTGACGACAAATTAAGTTGACAAAATGTTGCATTAGCTTATTATTTTGAGTGTGTGGCAGTGTGTTCCAGATTGTCTCACACACACACACACACACACACACACACACACACACACACACACACACACACACACACACTAGAGCATGGTGCTAGCAACACCAAGGTGTTGTGTTCGATTTCCTGGGAATGCATGAACTAATACCTTCAATTTATTGCAAGTCTCTTTAGATAAAAGCATCTGCCAAATGCATAAGCATAAATGTAAATACAATATTAAACTATATCTGAATGGGTCAGCATTTGCTATGCTCTAAATTAAGAGTTAGTCAAAAACTTTTCAAGAAGGTTCCCAGAGGTGAAATTCTCAGGAGGTCAATCAGAATGGATCATAACTTGAAACTTTCAATTTAAAATATAATGGACCGGACAAGCCCAAACCTACAGATACCAAAGCCAAGAATGATGGTTCCAAATTGCTGCTCTTCAGAGGGCCGCCTGCAGCTTCTTTGGGCAATTATTGGAGAATTAATGAGCACCATAACATCCTGTCGTCTCAGTCATGATGAAAGCTGTGACTGTTCTCCGCTTTCCAGCCTAGACAACTTGATCTGTCTCTCTTGGCTCCCTACATGAGTGGTTTTAGTAAACTAATAAAAAAAACGAAAAAACAGCTGTAAACAGTCATGACAAATTCACATTGTCTTTGCTTTCGACTAAACCCCCCGTTGCTTCCACAAAGCACAGTTTGTCCCCCCACGGTGAAGAAGAGAGTCAGGTCTTCCATCGCAGTGTCTCAAAGACAAGCTTGACAGTGAATAATGCAGCTGAAATGTGGGGAAAATGTACCGCTGAAGAGAATCAGTAGTGAGCCTTAAAAGCCCACAGATGCACTGTAGAAGATTAAACAGGAATACTTACAGTTTAAAGTTTCATAAAGGAGTGAAATTACATGTCACGAGGACAGAAAATTGCTGTGTGCCATTTTTAAACATTAAAAAACAGTTTGAGTGTTTTTGTGTATGTATTCAATGACATGGATATGATTTGCACAAACCAACTTGGGCAATGTGATGTTTTTCTGACACAAACAGAATATTTAACGAGAAAGACTGTAGCGACGCCAGTTTCATTGAAGCTTGGTGCCAGCTTGGTGCTTTCGAATATTTATCTTGAATCTCACATCTGACATTAAATGGGCTCAACGACTCAAAATCAATCAGAACATCCCTGCCAATCAGCAGCCGGCTCTCTCAGCTGCCACCTGCCACCACAACTCACTTTCTCACAGTGGAGGATGAGAAGGAAAGGGAATTGGAGCAGGAGGGGGGGGGGAACTATTAGATACCATTGGCTAATTTGTGCTGCTCTGCTCCACTGATTTATAGTAGCTCAATAGAATACTTACGAGGACTACAGGCTCTTTAATTATGGATCGAATTTAGGATCAAGTAGACGAATATAGAAGCTGAGCGATTAAGGAAAACATACAGATCCACTAACTGTCAATGGAAGCTCAAAATCAGTTTTTTTCTGATATACACTACCATTCAGAAGTTTGGGGTCAGTAAGATTTTTTTTAAAGAAATAAATAAATAAATATATTTTCAAAATGTGAGGTCAGTAAGATTTTTTTTTTTAAAGAGGTTAATATAAATTCAGCAAGGATGTATTAAATTGACAGAAAAGACATTTATAAAGATTCAAAGAAAAATGTATCAGAGTTTCCATATAAATATTAAGCAGCACAACTGTTTTCAACATTGCTAATAATGTTAAGCACCAAATAAGCATTTGAGAATGATTTCTGAAGGATCATGTGACATTAAAGAATTAAAGACATTAAAGACAGCTAAAATAAAGCTTTGCAATCGCAGGATTAAATTATATTTTACAATATTAAAATAGAAAACAGTTATTTTAAATTGTAATATTTCAAAATATTACAGTTTTAACACATTTTTTTTTTAATCAAAAAAATAAAGTCTTGGTAAGCATAAGATAATTCTTATAAAATCAAGAAAAAATCTTACCGACCCAATACTTTTCAGCGGTAGTGTGCATCAAATGACTATCAAAACAATCCTTCCAGAAGCTTGTGAAAAAAAGCTTGTGTTTATTTCAAGTAATATATATATATAGGGTTACACACACATACATACATACATACATACATATATACATACATACATACATATATACATATATATATATATATATATATATATATATATATATATATATATATATATATATATATATATATATGGCACAATACACAAGGAATACTCTTAATCCCCTCACTGTCTCATAAAATAAATATTGGTACTGCAGGTGTCTGTATGTGTGCCAAACTTTAAAAAGCTTTGAACACACCATCAAAAAATGCTACAAGAGTTATAAAGCTTAGGGTCCCCAAGACAAACAGATGTTGCTGCTCTGGGCAAACAAACAGCAAACATTATTTTGTCCGGCCTTGAAAAGGCTGCACTCTCATCACAGGAAGAGACACAGACCTGGAAAAACCAGAGGGGATGTTCAGGCAGAGCCAGCACAGAAGAGCATCAGATATGGGTGCAAAGAGCCCAGGAACATGAGCAGTACTGGACTCAGAGGACCAACAATGGCAGAGGACACATCCAGCACAGTTACAGAGCTGAAATAACTCTCTATAGTACTGCCTGACACAAGATGCAACAAATTGTAAAAAAAAAAAAGAAAAGATAAAGAAATTATGACTACAAAAATAATAATAAAATATATATAATATAAAACAATAAAATATTAAAACAATATAAAACCTAAAACCCTCCACAACCCAACTGCATTAAAAATGAAAATGCGACTCCATACAGTAGCAATAACACTAGACTTTTCAATTTTAAATGATACCAGTTAGTGGCAGCTGAAATAAAGTCAAAATAGAAAACCCACATGGATAGAGTGGAAACTAAACTGCTAAGACAAGTAAAATACTGACAGAAACTAAATTAAAAATATAAAACTAAAATAACCCTGGAATGAGACATTAAAGCTATGACAGATGGGAATAAATAATAAACTATATATTGCTATAAAAAACTATATATATATATATATAAAAAAACTATAGTATAACCATTTAAATTTTCATTTGTTTCTCACACAAAGTTATACGGCTTCAGAAGACTTGTATGGTACTTTTTGTCATCTTTGGAGCTCACCAATCCAATGTCTCATGTACTTCTTTGCAAGGAAAAGAGCAGCCAGGACATCCTGCAAAACATCTCATTTTGTGTTCTACGGAAGAGTAAATAAGAAGCTAAGCGAAGTCATACAGGCACGTAATGACACTAGGGTGAGTAAATGACCATTTTAGGATGAACTATTTCTTGAACAACTGCAATACGGACATTACTACGTTCAAACTTCAACATGAAAAAGTTCTTGCAGTGAGATAATGACTGTGTGTGTAGCAACAGGTTATTAGTAAAAGTTTTTAGTGAGTTTAGATGTCGACCATTAGTGCTTACGGCATGTTAACCCCTCCACAACAGTCTCACTCCTGTGAACAGCAACAGCAATTCTAAACTTTATATAAATAAAGGGTCTTATCATGGCAGAGGCTCTTGTGTTTGAGGAACAGCTCTTGTTATTGGAATTCTTCCCTTATGCAACACAATGTGCACATCTATCTTCTAATCTGAGACCTGCTGCCAACCTCACTCTCAAGAACTGTGTGTTATCTAGCAGTCTGCAGCCGTAGACCTAACTGAACCGTGCTTCACAAAAACTTAAAATGCGGGATGGGATTTGGAGGAGCCAGGATGCCAATGCATATTTTGTATTCCTTTTCACTTAGCATTTCTGACTCGTCTGACTGACATAGTCATGAGCAGGAAACAGTCAGCTTTTTCACATTGATTCATTTGAAGGACGCAGAGCTCACAGCGGTGAAATCCTCCCACTAGTGCCAACAGCAACCATTTTTGGTTTCAAAGTTCATTTCTAATTCAAAAACACTGTTTGAACCACCAGGTCACAGAGAAAATAAAATGTTATTGGAAAAAAGTTGACTCGCTGAAGCAGACTGGCACCTGTCAAGTCCATCTGAAGCCAACGTGGTGATGAAATTTAATCAGAACGTGGTAGAGAGGTGCGCTGGACTCGCTCACCTTGGCTTTATAGTGCTACGAAGCTGAGGTGATGAAATATTCCGCTCACGTATTCATTTGAAGTACTTCAATTTCCCACCCAAGTTCCATCTTGACACATCTAGAGAGTACTCTACGCTCATGCAACTAGAGTTTTAAAATACAAACATACTTGAGGCCTAAGCGGATGGAATTCAAATCAATGCTAAAATAGCTATTATATTAATCCTCTCGGCAGTACTACGTCCATGCAGGATTTCAACGTGTTATATATTTCAACCATGGGCGTCGGAAGCAAAAAAAAAGTGGGTGGGTCCTCCCCCAGAAAAATGTTACTAATGCCATTTCATGTATTCTGATGCCTTTTAATAAGTAAACTAAACTCGCCTCCACATTGTGCATTAAATGCACAGCTATCTGTGGATTAACCTGCTGATACCATAGTCATTTGCCAGCATTGACAACTTAAAGCTGTTATTGATGTTTGCAACACAATATTTGACTGGAAGGGTAAAACGGGCGTTTTTTTCGTCAGTTGCGGCTCATTGAGAAATATAATGTAGTGGTTCAGCGGAAATGGAGTTTAATTCATTAGGGCATTCCTCAAGTGGAATGGATTTCACTGACGACGCTCTGAAAAGCGAACAGACAAATGCGCTGAATGTAAAAGTGAGTGGGTCCAATATCATTGGTCTTAAAAAGTGGGTGGGTCTTGTCCCACCCATATACAATGGTTCCGACGCCCATGATTTCAACGCAAATCATTCAAAGCTGTGATGGATGTGCTTTGTATTTCTTACATGCTCTACATACATGCCAACAGGATGTAAATATATTTATGGGCTTTTATCATGCAACACAAATAGCCCCTGCAGCTACAAGAACAACACAGCATTGCATATCATACCATTACACAGCCCCACAGGAACAGAGCTGCTAAATATGCACATCCGCTTAAGTGCTAAAGGCTGATCTCTCTTTCCCTGGAATGAGAGGAAATCCGCTATCAAAGACATACAGCATAATCAATAGTCACTATGCATGACGGCATGTAGTAGCCAACTTCCTTCCATTCTTGAGAGACTTGGACTCTTAGCGAGGTCTTTAGTCTTTAAATCGAGAATGCATCCACCTTCGCTTGTTATAACATTACAGAGATTATTTCTCCAAAAATGAGCGACACATGAACTTGTTCTGACGCACACTGACAATGAATTCTTGCCAGCATCAATGTGACAAGCCTCAGCTTCACTGTTGACTGCTCTTCAGCATGTTTTCAACATTACACAGTGTGTTTTTCAGACTAATTGTCTCTCCTGCATCGTTCACGCCACCAAGCGAACACTGTCCTGGCAGACACTATTTGACATGCATGCTGCATATAACAAACCTCATTCTCTCACTCCCTGCCTGTCTCTTTTTTGTATTTTTTTTAAGCAGGAAACAGACTTCAGTCAGTCAGTCGAATCAAGAGGTTGGAGCTACTTGTTTTTTTTTCCAGTGCTGGGCAGTAACACAGTATTTTTACTTTAAAACTGTACTTAAGTGCAAGTATCTGTACTTTACTGGAGCATATTTTTTTATTTTGAGAAACTTTTACTTTTACTTCACTACATCCTAAAGCATAATATTGTACTTTTTACTCCACTACATTTACTAAAACATGTTGTTCCTCGTCGCCTGCTCCGAGACGGGATGGCAGCGACCGATTCGTAAACGAGCTGATTCTTTTCAATTAACTTGTTAAATCGGTTCGCAAATTGCCCCGAACAATTCATTCGTGAATTGGACTGATGCGATTGCAGCTGTTCTCGAGTCAACAACAACTCAAATGATCCGGTCAGAGCAAGTCTCCAGTTAATTCACTCAAAATGAGCCAATAACGGGAGATCCTTGGAGCTTGAGTGTGCGCATGACTAAAAACTAGATACTAGTGCCGAATTTTAGGATTGATTATTGTAAATGAAAATCGTATTTTGGTCATGACTGTCGTTTGTTTGTGAACTAAATCTGCTGTAAAAGGGTGAGATGTTAAAGCCCACTGTAATGCTTGAATGTGGACGTATACACATTTGTGTATTACTGTCTCAACAGGGTAGGTTTTAGGCAAAGAAAATTAAACAAAACAATAAAATGACACAAATGAATCCCCATGCATCTTCCCCGCTACAGTAGCTGTTTCAAATTATATAAAACTAGTATGTTTGCATAGCGTACATTCTTCTTAAAATGTTATGCATTTTGCCCTATGCGATGTCTGTTTTTATTGTCACCATAAATTTTCCTCATTTTAAAATATATGTTCGATTTTTTTCCCAGTTGTTTGCATTTCCTGGATGTCAGAATCGTGAAAACGGGGTTGGGACAACATGAGGGTGAGTAAATACTGACAGAATTTTCATTTTTGGGTGAACTAACCCTTTAACCAACTTTCGACCCCATTGACGAACACCAAAACACATTGACTGATTTTTTTATTTTATTTTTTCACTGTAGAAATAAATAAATACAATATATTTAATGTTTAAAGTCATACAAGTTTGGAAAAACATTAGAGTGAGTAAATGGTAACAGAATGTCTGCTAATCAACTAGTCTTAGTTGATGATGACGTTTTCCACTAGATGATTTAATAAAATTTTGCATTAGCAAAAGACGAAATGAGAATTGCCTATGGCTATGAATCAAGATGGTGTACGCAAACATAAAATTCAACGGTCATAACTTAGCTTATGTGAACACAAAACTAGCTTTAGTTTACAGGTAATCAGTTTTGAGAGTAAACAGACCAAGCGAAAGCGGCTCCATCTGTATGCATGAGGCACTAATGCTGCCGCGGGTGCTAAGGGAATGCTTAGCATGCTGAGACAGCAATAATACCAACTCAATACGACTTTTCCATGAAAACCAGCCTCAAGGTCCTATGAACACACCTCAGAAATAACACTTTCATCCATTGAGTACAAACAAGCTTTAGCAAAAAAACATCTTTAGGAAAATAACTCTGCTGTGGTGTACGAAGATAAAGTTTCAATGTTTTGATTTTATCTTAAGAATATCCCCTTACTGTTCTATGTGAAGAAACAGGAAGTCCTTGAGCAAGACTTGCATTCAAATATTTAAACTGAATTTCTGCCACTACGCTAGCATCCCACTCTCTCTCTCCTCCCATGCTCTCTATTTCAGGCGGAAATCTATATTAATTCCCAAATGGCATAGCTTGGATAAGCAAATAGATATATTCTATGTGTGTATGCATGCATGTGATTGAAGATATTTGCCTCCACATACAGTTTTCTCATTAGACCTGGCATGAGTCATGTACTCTTCTCTCCCCACCAGCAGACACACCATTGCTCACCTTTGACCTGAAAAGAAGCAGTGACTAATGGAAGAAAGTCCCTCTTCTATTTCATGCGCCTTCACAAGACACAATCCCATCAGTTTACTAGTAACATGCTAATTATTCTGGCACTTCTGTGAAAATACAATAAGGTTGGAGCCTGTCTATCACTGTAAGTAACTGTCAATCAACACTCACGCCTCAGAGACTCCTCCGTATCTGGATGGCTTTCATAAAGCAGAGGTATTGTATGAATCACCGGGCCTATTCATGAAGTATAATAGGGCCATCACAGAAGAAGAGGTAGGAAATAGAATGAGCTCATGCGTGTCCGCCCTGGTAGTTATGTCCATGCCGAAGCCCATCCAGCAATGTGATATGGAGGGTGACCTCCACCGTGAAGCAGCACGGAAGTCATGTCACATAAGGGGACAATGATGTAGCGGCTATCAAACACCCTCTCATGGCCCTCCAGGTGATATCTCACAGATACGGATCACCTGGGTAGAAGTGCAAGAAATTGGTCATGAAAATAAAAGCCAAGTGTGTCTCAATGCGGTTTTCTGGTCACGCTGATAACGTCGACCTAAGGCGTGCAACAGCGCTACATGAGGTTTTAATTGCCTTGTTGTAGTAATAAAATTTTATTTTATTGCGTGAGGTTAACATAAGGGTCAAGGACAGGGAGAATTTATGAGATTCTGGTTCTCCTGTCTGACTGATCCAGAATTAATCAATATTCATTATATTCCCTTCCACTCTGGCTGGGCAGTATAACAGCATTTTAAAATATGCCATATTTTGAGCTTCATTTGATCAGTCTGCTTCTGATCAAGGTCATCTGACTCTGTTTTATTAACATTTCAGCGGCCAAGCGTATGAATCACAATGGGATGCATCTAGGGTACCGTAGAAAGAGCTGAAATTGGTCAACACTACATAAACAAGCGTTCCGCCAGCTGTAACACTACATGCATTAACAGACTCCACAACCACTTGTGTTCAGGAATACCAAAGAGATATCTAATATACCAGTGCAGAAATCCTGCAATTGCCCAAAGGCTCCATTCTGAGACAATTTTAGGTAATGTATCACACGCTAATACACACCAGCATTGCACAGATTTTGGCTCAAAGAGGCAATGACAGCATGCACGATTAATTCAGCATGGCATTGTGGCAGTGTGTATGTAAGGACTGACCCTCATACCATAGCTAAAGATGGGTGTTTGCCAAGGCTTAGAACACTGGCAAACTATGATATGCTTGTTGGGGGTCCCATTTGAACAATAAATTATGCAAATCCCTCAGATGATGGCCTCAGATGAAACATTAATCTATTTTTAATATACTAAGCAAGGATCTTCGATATGGCAGAAATGTTTTAACTGGTACAATGATGCATGCATATTAGTAGCATATGTTGTCTATTTTACAATGACTTAAAACATAAATCACTGGAGTTGATGTGCTGAATAGTGTGATGCTGTGTTTGCAATGATGCAAGACTTTTACAATGATCAAAGACATTCATTCACTATGAATAAGTTGGTGCCCATCTAGTTCCAAATAATATATATATTTATTTATATTTATTTATGTGAGATATACCTAAATATCAGTAAACAATTATAAAAATTATGAACTTTATTATCCAAAGTATAATATAATACAATATAATATAATATAATATAATATAATATAATATAATATAATATAATATAATATAATATAATATAATATAATATAATATAATATATTTTTAAATCGTTTGTGCAGTGTTTTTTTTGTTATGCTATAGGTGGAATTGCACTATATGGTTTAAATCATACTTATCTGACCGTTATCAGTTTGTAGCAGTAAAGGAAGAGATGTCATATCGATCAAAAGTTCAATATAGAGTACCACAAGGCTCAGTACTAGGACCATTGCTGTTCACTCTGTACATGCTACCCTTGGGAGATATCATTAGGAAGCATGGAATTAGTTTTTACTGTTATGTTGATGATACTCAGCTCTATATTTCTTTGCTCCCCGATGAAACGCACCAATTCACAAAATTAACGGAATGCATAGCTGATATAAAAATTTGGATGACTAGTAATTTTCTACTACTTAATTCTGAAAAAACAGAGTTTCTAATTATTGGGCAAAAAACCTCTGCACGTATTAAATCAGAATACTGTCTAACACTTGATGGCTGCTCTGTCAAGTCTTCGTCGTCGGTTAGGAACCTGGGTGTGCTCTTTGATACCAATCCTTCATTTGAAAGCCATGTTTCTAGCATCAGTAAAACCGCATTCTTCCA
Organism: Abramis brama; assembly: GCF_963993115.1. NCBI lineage: Eukaryota > Metazoa > Chordata > Actinopteri > Cypriniformes > Leuciscidae > Abramis > Abramis brama. The sequence goes on from NC_139971.1 coordinate 29,656,523, forward strand.
TCTTAAAAATATATCTAAATTACGACATATGCTTTCAATGAAAAATGCGGAACAGTTAGTTCATGCGTTCATGACCTCAAGGCTAGATTATTGTAATGCTCTACTGGGTGGTTGCCCTGCACGCATAATTAACAAAGTCCAGTTGGTCCAAAACGCAGCAGCTAGAGTTCTTACCAGAACCAGGAAGTATGACCATATTAGCCCCGTTCTGTCAACACTGCATTGGCTCCCTATTAAACATTGTATAAATTTCGTATAAATAAACACTCGGTCAGTTTAAATCTAGACTAAAAACACATCTCTTTTACCTGCCATTCATATAGAAGATTACATTTCTATTATTCAAATCAGTTAATTGATTATTAGGCTGCATAGATTAGGTCAGCCGGAACCGGGGACACTTCCCATAACACCTGATGTACTCCTTACATCATAAGAAGAATGGCATCTACTCTTAGTCTTTCTGTTTATTCAGAGGTTTACTGAAGTCAGCCGGATCTGGGCCGTATCCAGATCAGATGGTGGACCTGCGCCTGGACCCATCCATGATGCATCCCTGAAGTGCCAGCCTCATCATCCCTGTGAAGGCCTCATCGACACGACAGCCATCGGCACTGATCCTCAACAAAGTCATCTCCCTACCGGCGTGATGACTCCGTCTTCCAACCAGATGGAACTGGATAATATTCTGAATGTTTTTATCCAACCTGACTTCTGACCTGTAATGCTGCCTGAATCATAATCATACACTGTTCGCTCGTTGGCCAGAGGAGAACCGGCTCCCGACTGAGCCTGGGTTCTCCCAAGGTTTTTTTTCTCCATTCGGTCACCTTGATGGAGTTTTGGTTCCTTGCCACTGTTGCCTTGGCTTTTGGCTTGCTTAGTTGGGGACATTTAATATTCAACAATATTATTGATCTGCCTTACTTAAGGTGGACGATGACGCAATTTTCTTCTAGAAACAAACTTTATTGTATTATTTTCATGTTATCACTGTGAAGCTGCTTTGATACAATCTGTATTGTAAAAAGCACTATATAAATAAAGGTGACTTGACTTGAATCATTTACTCAAACGACTGATTCATTCAAGAACAAATCATCAAACGTAACGATATTGTATGCATAAAACAGCTACTGCATAGTGATATAAAAGAGGTTTTACAGCAATTGATTCGCACTTGTACTGCAACCAGTGCATTAATTTATGTCAATTACATACTTTAGAACATTAAAATAAGATTTGAACTGATATTTGCAGATGCATGGAGCCAAACATGGACATTTTTCACCAAAAGGGGTCATCATCAAATATGTAAGACATTCTGACAGCTTCTAAGACTTAGTCTCCCTATTTCCAGCTAATCAACATCTCTGGGAAGGCAAACATCTACATGAAAGGGCATAACTTCAGCATTTTTTTGGGGCCAGAAGAGGGTAAATTATACAAATTGGGTGACTTTCAGAGAGAAATGAATTTGTAACTTTGTTTACTGAGACCGTGGCAGATAAGCTGGCATATGAGGATTGGTTAGACGTGAGGCAGAGTACAGATAGACTCGTCAGGACAGCAAGATAAGGGAGCAATGATGGAAATTAATATTCATTACATGCCAACAGGAAAAGGTGTGTGTGGAGTTATAATCAAAGACGTCAATGCTGCCAATATTGCAATATGCTCTGGAAGTGCAAAAAGCAAACAGCTATGTCCTGATTCCCCTAGTATCTCCAGGCCTTTGAACGGGTTTGAAATTCAGGATGGAAAATACTTCCCCATTCAAACAACCTTGGTGTGACCAGCAGAGGCCCAGAGGGAAGTAATTGGCTCTAGGTAGCAGAGGGTCTGGAATGACTGGCCTCTATTCCATATCCGTCTGATACCACTGATCTATTCTGATGCCGTCCACATGTCCAGCGTGTCTTTCCATCTCAGCAGGCTGTGTGGGAAGCAGCCCATGGTACCGCACAGTAACTAGAAGTCCCACGTGAAGTGAATCTAATGCACGGACACAAGTAACCCTGACCTGACAAACCTCCGTCTGCACTCTAATCTTCAAAGGCCTCATGAGCTTGTGCGAGCACATGGTCGGCGGCGCCGGACATCCTTCACTGGGCTTTGCGTACATAGAAACTTTAGTCCCTGCTAACCTACTTCTTAGCAGTGGAAATATGTATGACAGGGAGAAGAATCTTCAGAGGTCACATTGATAACACAGAGCCCCACTAAAACACTGAACACCAGAATGCAGATTTAGTCCAACATATGGATGTGACAGGATCGGAAAATCTCAAAAAAAAAATCAATGTTTGCCCGCAGCAAATACAATTTGAGAACTTTGTCTGTCTCTATATTTCAGAATAAAGGTTTTTGTAATAAGTAAATGCCATATATAATCAATATATATGCCTAATTTACCTCTTCCAAACTTTAGATGGGACTTTAAAAGAACTGAACTAACAACTGTACTGACGATGTGGATTTTAGACTCTAAAGACAGGGAGTTAGAGTACAAACTGAAAACTTTAAGAAACAGTAATTTGCACAATCATCAGTTAGAATGACTTGAATATTATATCAGTATCAGTTGCCAAGGTCAGCAAAAATTAAGTTACCCATGACAATGCAGCTTATGTGCTCCGATGTGCACCATAAGCGTGTTACATTTGGCACTTGTCAGTCACAAATTGGCCTAGTCACCATATCAGCATTTCAACCACAAGCAGAATAAACAACAAAAGCTTCCTCCCTTTGGACCGAAACTGATTGGTGCTAAGATGACGTAAGCCACGTTTGGCATGTTCTGCATGAAAAGTAGGGAGGTCAAATTGATGACAGGTTCATGTGTCAGAGGTTAGGGGCCAGTCACCTGTGCTTCCTCTTACTGGGCCTCCAGGGAAAAAATCCTGGATGTGTACAATTGGCCGACCCTGCTATTTATGGCCTTGCAGCTGGTCAACAATTTTAGGAACATGACATGGCAAACCACTGACACAAACTGGCATAGCATGGCAAGTGATGACTGGCCGAAAAAATCATGATTTATCTTTATTTGATGATCTAAACTGACTCTTTTGCATCAATTTTTAGTAAGTCTAGTGTTTTTATTTTTATCAATGCTGCCTAACACACAAAAAGCACCTTAACCCACTATATCACAATCTTACTTTTCCATGAACAATTCTGCTGAGTTTCGGAAAGTATTTCAATCATCATTTGAGAGCAGCAGAAATCATTTATCTCTACAGGACAGTGTCTGAGTTTGTAAGCTTGTTGTCCTGTAAAAACGGAATGAATGAACAGCCGTCTCAGCAGAATCAGAAGCCACAGCTATTTGACAGGGAAGGTCTTGGTGACCATATCTTTGACTGTAAAGCCATGAGGCCTCTCTAACCCAAATCACACTGTTAGGTCATCTGAAGTCCAGCCAGACTCTCAGCTGATGGGAGTTAAATTTAGATCCTAGCTCTGACAGGGGGTTGAAAAGTGCTCACTTTATATTTTAAATATGAAATATAACATTTTAATAATAGCCAATAAATGTTAACTTACAGTTAATTTACCTATATCAGATTGTGTGAGAAACTAAACTAATGCTAAAGCGCATTAAGAAAAATGGCCTGGAAACAGTATGTAATAGACTTTCTTGGTGCATCAAATTAAAATCAATTCTGATTTGACAAGAAAATATGTCCTGGGCATTGGGATTGGGAGAAATATTGTTAGTGCTCAGAATTTTGACTTCACCTCACGCTCCATGTGATTTTCAGGTGGGAAGTTATTACTATAACCGAAATGCTTTGAAAGTAGAAAAGCTACTACGTTTGAAAAAGCCTGCATTTGATTGCAGTTCCTCTCTTCATTTTATTCCTGAGAGCATTCAAAGATCGATAGGGTTCCAGTTAAATGAATCTAATGAACATTTTCATTAACTTGTGTCTAATGCAGCCTCACTTTTGGACTAGAAATAACAAAAATATAAGTTGCTGAAAAACAGAAAATTAGAGCTCATCCAAAAAAGTAAAGTTTAAGCAAAAATCGAAAGCCCTTAGGGAAGCAGTTGACAACAGAAGGGCTTTTGTTCTCTATATGGTTTCTATGGGTCTGGATTAACAGCGTCTATCGGTGTAAAAAAAGCATTTTATGTTCATTTTCAGCTTTTCCTGACCTATCTGTCAATGTGTGTGAGTGAGAGACAGAGATATGGTCTCCATTAATGCTTTGCCAAATCTACTGTCAGGCAGACGTGTCCGTGTGGGATGAGTTCTAATCTGGCTGCAGCTTCTTCAGGAGGATTTCAGACACTTGTGTTTGACGCAGCTGGTGAGGCGATTAGGCTGGTCAGTAAAGTTTACCTTGTACGTACATTCCCACAGGGCTATGAAACGTATGTGCTTGCCTCACGTAAACATCTAAAAAGTGGTTTTATGCGATTACAACAGCACCCTGAGTCGGGAACAAATCAAATCTGTCAAGATGATGTTTCTGAATATCCCACGGCAGGTTTTTGATTGATTTTGATTATATGCCATAGAGATTTGAGTAGAGTTTTTTTCCCACCAGTTATAGTGCACCAACACTAAACAAAGCAGCACCCTCTTCAGCAAAAACACATCTGAAGTCGTCATTCATTCATTAGAGAGACATATGCATGCAAATACAGGCTTGTTGAGTGTTTTCACATGTTCAAAAGGCACCTCTAATTGTGCAACACGAATAAATGATGTTTACAGAACACATCAACCAGTCTTCACCTCGCTCATGCAATGCATAATGGGTGCAGCACTATAAGCAAAGACCTGAAATGCTAAGCCAAGCAAAAGCTTGATTCACTGTCATAAACACTGTTACAAATAAAGCGAATACATCAGCGGCACAGCAAACAGCCATTTTTAAAAGCATCTTAATGTGCAAAGCACGCATTTGGAGAGAATCAACTAATAATAATTAATGTGATTAAGCGACGAGTAGAGAAAGATTAGAATAATTTAATAAAAAACTCCTCAGCGGACTCCTCGTCAGATGATCTCGACCCCATTCATCTGAACATTCCCTTTATCTTCTTTCAAAGGTTAAGCACCTCCCACTGGGCCAACAAGAAGCTGTTGCTTGCAGAGCAGCTTGGCAGTAAATTCATGGCCTTGACCAGACTGACTGCATGGCATGCATAATCCGGAAAAGGCGATGTTGGCTAATCATTGGCAATTACATAAAGTCTGATGTGGTGCCCACTGCCTAGAGAGAGGATCAGTGTGTGCACATGTCCACCAGTGCCTTCCTTAACCATGCCAGGACGCCGACTTTACAAAGTAACAGCAGCTGCAGCAATCCAGCCCCATGCCTCAAAGTTTATAAAAATAGTCAAGCTTAGTTAATGTAAGGCCTGTTCATTTACCACAAAAGTTTATTAAAAAAATAAAAAATAAATGCTAAAAATTGAAAAATTATATGAAATGATCATACAAATAAATAAATAGATTGCTTTGGACTGTAGACCAGTAACAGACTTATGTTCAATTACATTAAAATAAACAATATATTGACTTCTAAAGCCACTTTTTATAAATATCATTCACTTGATTAATCAACAAAATATTTTAATAAACTGGACATTACAAACAGTTTATTGCCTCTGTGCATCTAACCAATCAGGTCAAAGTCGGAGCAAATGAGTTTAAATGACCATGAAGTAGGAAAGGAAAAAATAATACAATACTATAATCACATTTCTCTAGGTACAACAACACATAAAAGCCCCAAGGGCTCACTTAAATTGACAGTTCTCTATGGCTGGCACTTCCCATAATGCCCCAAAATCCAATCACTGTATGATTATTGTAGAAAGCAATTTTGGTACAGCCTAAATTCTGGACAGTCGCCTTGTGCCCTGCCTCCTGATAGAGATCCTTGAAGAACCGAGTCCTATAAATGCTACAAAATAGAAGACAATTGTACTCAAATGCCTAATGTAGAAAGAAAGAAAGAAAGAAAGAAAGAAAGAAAGAAAGAAAGAAAGAAAGAAAGAAAGAAAGAAAGAAAGAAAGAAAGAAAGAAAGAAATTAGTGAAAGGTTGTGTTGTAATATTAGCAGTTTGGTTAGGCTTTCCATCACAAGTGAATTAGTATTTGAGAGTAACTAATGGTGAACATGGTGAGGCACTTGTCTTAATTTAGCTCAAGATGAGGAGAGAGCGCCTCGATGGCCTTCTCCTGATAAGCATATTAGAATCAGTGCTGTGAAGCTCTTCAACCAACACTACCACTTTCCATTTATTACTCAAAGCACACTTTAGCTAAGTACTTGTCAATGGGGTAATACCACAGCAAAAACTACTAGCCTAACTAATAAAGTTCAAACATTATTAAAGACAAGAGAACAGTCAGTAAAAAAAAAGAACCTATCCACTAATTACAACCATAGATACACAATATAACAAAGTTAAAAATAAAATAAGGTCTAACAGTATTCAGGAACAGAAATGCAATCATTAAATGTAAAATAACACTATAGTGTTCACTGTAAATTAAATACATTTTAATATTTGTTAAAGCTGTGTTTTGTTGTTTGATTAACATTAATGACAGATAGCAGCAGGTATTTATAGGCTGTGGTCACTTTAAGACCTAATGCGTTTACGTTCACTTCAGACATAACCGACTGTGCATGTGCCCGTTCAAGCGCAAGGAGCCATGAAAGAGGTATGCTGTCTGAAACGTGCCTCTCTTTGTGTGTGCGCTTCCGGTGTGTGCGACTGTGTGCAGAGTACAGAGTTTTCTTTCACCTCTTCTTGTGCTGGAATGGTTTAAAATTGCTTGAACGTGTAAACTGGCAAGACAAAACACGTGCAAATTATACATTTTCACTCTATGGTGGTTTGACTATGCAATTAATCCGTGAATTACACGCATGCCGAATCGTAGGGCCTGGTCCATACGGATCACAGATCAACTAGTTAATCTGTATAAGCCAAAAGAGCATATGTTTTGAGTCTGAATGAATGAGCGAATTGGCACTAAACAAGTGAACGAACTGAACGAATGAGGCCTTTGAGGCAAATAGGGATATGCTGATCAACAATGACTGAAAAGAAATGTCATGTTGTTCAGTCAGTTTGTTATTCCATTCAACGAAAATAAAAAGAGGGCACGGAGTGGTCACGACCTACCAGTAAGTTTGAAGTGACCTGAATCAAAAGATTGAATGGGTTGAATCAAAATCACTACTACTACTACTACTACTACTATAGTAGGGATTGGGATTCATCACAGAGACTAAAATACTTTGAGTTCATTCCAAACACAGAAACTGAATCATAACTAAATCAAAAGATCCAAGTCACTGGGCTGAATCAAAATCCAGAATGATTCTACAATAGGTATTTTGATTCATCCTAGAGATGTCATTCTAAAAACATGAACCAAATCAGAACTAAAACAAAATATTAAAAATCCCTACTACTGTACTCGGATGTTTTGATGCAGTTCACTCCCAAAATTGGAAAATCATTTTCTATGATTAGAAACCTGAAGTAATCCCCCAGAAGGGTTTGTCAGCTTTTAAACTACTGCGCTCGAAGCAGATTCCAACAGAATTCCGTCTTATCTTTAAAATGATTAGTTTGTATTTGATTCGAAGATGTCAACTTCTCTACACCTTAGAGGCTTAACCTTCACTAGCCTTTTATCTTCAAGTTTTAAAGGCTTTGGAAGACTGACATTCAGCAGAAAGACTACCCTTCATGTATCAGCCTCTGAGGCTTGTTTCCTGAACTTATGAGCCGCTCTGAGAGACGCCCACTATACCCAGGCCTCTCGGGCTGAACTATGATCTATTATGGGAAATGGGAGCTCTTGTGATTAACAGGGCCGACCGCCTCATCCATCAGACCCAATACATTCACTCTGACATGGCTGTATCACTTCAAGGCGGCCAGGCAGATTTCAAGGCTATATTTGCAATTTGACATAATGTCATCCTCCCCAGTCCTCTTGTCTGTATGCTTCCATGAATTAACTAGTACTACTCTTTCTTTCTCTGGAGAGGTTGCTAACTGCTGAGTCTGCACCAGGCAGGAGTTCCTCAGAAACATGTGAAGAACTCGATTCAGTCCTGACTGAAGACTATAAGGTTTCAACACTCCAGTAATCGGTGATAGTGACACATTAGGTGTGTCCCAATTTGCGTACTTGTGCACTATTCTATGACATTTTTAAGTATAAATAACGCAAGTAGTGTGTTCACACTGAAAATTTAAATAAAAAAAAATTGATACTGAAATATTGGAAACGGTTCCAATACTCCTTTTCTGCAGTATCGATACACCAAAACGCATGTTGTGCAACAGTATAATGGATCCGTGCATAAGCTCTTAAAGTGACAGCAGTCTAATAAACCTGCTGCTGTCTGACATGTTAATCAAAGAACAAAAAACAAAGAGAAAATCACTCACTGCAGTGACGTCTCTTCTTTTCTTATGACATGTTTCCTGGTGTGAATGTGGGACAACCTGTCACTTACATCAATAGCAAACCACAACCATCCAACAATCCAATCAATTCCCGAAGGACAAAATCAACTCCTGTTTTACATTTTTTTTCATGGTCAAGAACATGACTTGGATATACTTCACAATAGGGAAGAAGACTGTTGCAACTTCCGTTTCATGCTGACTTTAATCTTGGCAGGTGATATAGCATTTCAAAGATCTCAAGATTCACAGGGGTGCTCAAATAGAGTATGTAACTTTTGGGAGTTGAGCTCAGAACGGTAATCAGATGTTAAGAAGCTAACGATCTCCCGAAATAAACCCAAATACTCATGGAAGCGTGAATACTGATTAGCGGAACCATGCTGTGTTTAAGCCCAGTTAACAACCGCACTCTTCACAGAGGGTACACTAATGTTTATAACATTTTTATGGGTCTCTGACCAAATATCACAGATTACGCGGGCTGATCGTCTTTCAATCATACACACTCCGTTAAACCATAAGATCTGAATAAAAAAGACACATCACATTTAAATCAGAGCAATTTGCTACTAAACTAAACTGTTTTTACGTCTGAGACAAATTCATTTACTCACAAATTGCCAAAGTGTTAACAAGATTATGTTTGATGACAAGATCAATGCTCTGGCCTTGCATAAAATAAATATATTAACATATAAACTATGGTTTAAAAGTTTGTGGTCAGTAAGATTTTTTTTTAAATAAATTAATACTTTTATTCAGCAAGAATACATTAAAAACACTTACATTATTACACTTTTTTTTTCTTCTTCAAATAAACAGTTATTTTCAACTTTATAAGTTTCCTGAACAGGAATAAATTACATTTTAAAATTTTTAAATAGAAAACAATAATATTTTATTGTAATAATACATCATATTTATAGTAATAATATTTTACAAGATTACAGTTTACTGCATTTTTATTCAAATAAATGCAGCCTTGGTAGAGACTTCTTTCAAAAACATTCAATCCACCGGAAAAATAGAACATTGTATATGAAACTGTTTTATGAAAGGCATAGCTAATGGACCTAAGTAGAAATCACTAAGCCAACCTATACATAAAACATCATTAGAAGCTCCACTGTATCATAAACACAAGTGCCCATGTGTATAACTTCAGACTGAATCATGAATCCATGTTTACTGTGAATCACCGAAAGGATGACGAATTGTACGTACACATTATGAATTCCTGGATTTGAGCCTCCACATAGGGAAATCAAAGTGTGTAGATCATTCTCTCCTGGTATCATAGACGGTGTTCAAAAAGGCGAATATCCCTCTAGATCTTTTTCATTAGCATATGTCTTCTGATCCGTGATGCAATTTTAATTAAAAATCAAAGAAAGAGAAAGGGAGAGAATTAAAAAAGTAAACAGAAAAGAATTGGGTGAAATCTTTTTTTCTTTCTTTTTTTATTTATTCCCATATGACTAATTTCCAGACAGCAATAAAGAGTCAAATCAATAGTCTAATATGCATTCCAGTGAACTGAACAGCCGGGGAATTGCTAGTTCATTTCGATATTACTACAACTCATTATTGAACATAATTAGAACATATGTGACTGGTGTTTCTCTACATGCTGATTGCTTTCTCATAACAACGGACTTAATTACAATGCCCATTTTCTAAACCCTCCTCCTACACCTGTTAGCCTGATCATTTTAATGCCATTGTCAGCTAAGTCACATATCCAAATGTTTTCTTGGCATTTACTTTTTTTGTACAGAATTGATTCATCACCCAATAGTTGTTATTATTTACTCCCCGTCATGCCGTTCCAAACCTGCTCTTCTGCAGAACACAAAAGGAGATGTTTTGAATAATGTTTCAACTGCCAATGTGCATTGTGCTTTCAATAAAAAAAAAAAAATAATGAAAAAAAAAAAAAAAAAAAAAATATATATATATATATATATATATATATATATACAGTGAGGAAAATAAGTATTTGAACACCCTGCTATTTTGCAAGTTCTCCCACTTAGAAATCATGGAGGAGTCTGAAATTGTCATCGTAGGTGCATGTCCACTGTGAGAGACATAATCTAAAAAAAAAAATCCAGAAATCACAATGTATGATTTTTTAACTATTTATTTGTATGATACAGCTGCAAATAAGTATTTGAACACCTGAGAAAATCAATATTAATATTTGGTACAGTAGCCTTTGTTTGCAATTACAGAGGTCAAACGTTTCCTGTAGTTTTTCACCAGGTTTGCACACACTGCAGGAGGGATTTTGGCCCACTCCTCCACACAGATCTTCTCTAGATCAGTCAGGTTTCTGGGCTGTCGCTGAGAAACACGGAGTTTGAGCTCCCTCCAAAGATTCTCTATTGGGTTTAGTTCTGGAGACTGGCTAGGCTACGCCAGAACCTTGATATGCTTCTTACAGAGCCACTCCTTGGTTATCCTGGCTGTGTGCTTCGGGTCATTGTCATGTTGGAAGACCCAGCCTCGACCCATCTTCAATGCTCTAACTGAGGGAAGGAGGTTGTTCCCCAAAATCTCACAATACATGGCCCCGGTTATCCTCTCCTTAATACAGTGCAGTCGCCCTGTTCCATGTGCAGAAAAACACCCCCAAAGCATGATGCTACCACCCCCATACTTCACAGTAGGGATGGTGTTCTTGGGATGGTACTCATCATTCTTCTTCCTCCAAACACGTTTAGTGGAATTATGACCAAAAAGTTCTATTTTGGTCTCATCTGACCACATGACTTTCTCCCATGACTCCTCTGGATCATCCAAATGGTCATTGGCAAACTTAAGACGGGCCTTGACATGTGCTGGTTTAAGCAGGGGAACCTTCCGTGCCATGCATGATTTCAAACCATGACGTCTTAGTGTATTACCAACAGTAACCTTGGAAACGGTGGTCCCAGCTCTTTTCAGGTCATTGACCAGCTCCTCCCGTGTAGTTCTGGGCTGATTTCTCACCTTTCTTAGGATCATTGAGACCCCACGAGGTGAGATCTTGCATGGAGCCCCAGTCCGAGGGAGATTGACAGTCATGTTTAGCTTCTTCCATTTTCTAATGATTGCTCCAACAGTGGACCTTTTATCACCAAGCTGCTTGGCAATTTCCCAGTAGCCCTTTCCAGCCTTGTGGAGGTGTACAATTTTGTCTCTAGTGTCTTTGGACAGCTCTTTGGTCTTGGCCATGTTAGTAGTTGGATTCTTACTGATTGTATGGGGTGGACAGGTGTCTTTATGCAGCTAACGACCTCAAACAGGTGCATCTAATTTAGGATAATAAATGGAGTGGAGGTGGACATTTTAAAGGCAGACTAACAGGTCTTTGAGGGTCAGAATTCTAGCTGATAGGCAGGTGTTCAAATACTTATTTGCAGCTGTATCATACAAATAAATAGTTAAAAAATCATATATTGTGATTTCTGGATTTTTTTTTTAGATTATGTCTCTCACAGTGGACATGCACCTACGATGACAATTTCAGACCCCTCCATGATTTCCAAGTGGGAGAACTTGCAAAATAGCAGGGTGTTCAAATACTTATTTTCCTCACTGTATATATATATGCCATCTGAAATTTTCTTCTAGAATGATCATTTTTAACAAGCTTGTATATTTAAGTTCAGTAATTTCACTTAAATGACAATTAATAGGTAATCTTCATTGGCACTTAAAGGCTTTTGCATTTGAACTCTTCATATATATATATATATATATATATATATATATAAGAAAGTCAAGTCATTCAGGTTTGGAACGACATTAGGGTGAGTAAAATGACAAAATGTTCATATTTGGGTGAACTATGCCTTTAATTATTTATGATAATATTATTCATTTTCCAATAGCAATCAAAAAAACAAAAAAGTGGTTTTGGTCTTCCATGATGAGATGTGGCATTACAATATGAAGATTAATAGTTGATCTGCACACAGAGGCAAATTCCCTCCGCCCCTTTGGTGAAAGAGACATCCAGGTCCCCATATCTGCAGGAAGATTTAAGTTTTATGCCCTCCTGGGTTATTAAGAACCAAGCCAGTGCTAAATCCAAGCTTACGTCTATCCATCCAGTCTACATTCGCTGTGATCACCTGCCACATGGGGATCTCTGGACACCAACTAGAAACCACTAAAGAAAAAGAAAAGAAGAAAAAAAACACTAATGGACCTCACACTCCAGTGGAAATAAATGAACTATATTCATCCTCATAAAGTGGCCTCGGCTCCCTATTGGCGAATCAACCTCAAGGTTTCTCACAACCTCTTTATTATATTAAATTATTTGGTAGTTCACACCTGGAGCATGTCCCCTCCCCTAAAGCCTGCAGATAATCCTCCTCTGCTGTTCTGAAGGAGATAAACAATGGATTCTCCCTGGATTTAGCCAAATCCAATTTAGAACACAGCGCCAGGCTACCGGTCTCTCTCCTGTTAGTCACAACCCTTCTCTGCCCTCTCAGCAGCGGCCAGCGATTAATACTCTTTAATGGAAGATGAATTACAGGGAGAGTAATTTTTCTGTATGTGACACTGCTCGAAAATGAGAGGGGCCTTTTAATAATTTTCTTGTAAGCACCAAGTGACAGTTTAGAGATTCTACAGGACTGGCCGATAACTAATGTTGCAAGGATCCAAGCCATTACAGCTGAAATATTCATACAAATGAACGTATTTATTCACATTTCTTTAACATTCGAGTAGCCACTAGATTTATTCCACACATTACTGTGTTGGAGAACCTAAAATGTTGCCAAAATGCAAGCTGACAGTTAAAGCTACAATTTAAGTTAGATACACAAATAGTTAAAAAACAAAAAGTCATTTATTACATTAAAGCAATATAAAAGGAAAATACCTTTTAAATGATACTATTCTCAGATAAAATTCTCTTAAAAGACCAGTATCTAAAACGAAAGCAATGAAATTATGAATTAGGGTAAAATTAAAGCAATTACATAAACATGACTAAAAAAAAATTTGTATGTTTTATACAAATAAAACTATATCCTAGCTATATCCTGTTGTTTTAGTTATATGTTAGACCTGTCCTCTGCTTTTGATACAACTGATCACAAGGATTCTAATCTCCAGACTAATGTCTTATGTGGGCTTGGGGGAAACGGTTTTAAAACGTTTTAAGTATTTTTTAAACAACAGAAAATTCTCAGTTAAAATAGAAAACATCACTTCTTCGTTGTGATCACTTCTCAAAATGCAGCTGCACGATTACTGAAAGGATGTAAAAAATTTATGCATGTTACTCCCCTTCTGAAAGATTTGCCAGTTAATTATAGAAATGAGTTTAAAATCCTATTAATTGTCTACAAATATTTACATAATCAAACGCCGAGCTATCTGTCTAATTTACTCCACTGATTATAATACATTATAATACATTGTAAATATTTATACAAAAAAGAATGTGCCAAAAAATAGTTCTAGTAACACATCTGAGCAATGAATCAAATTAACCTGTGAATCATTTTATGAAAAAGTTCACTGAATTAAACTGTTCAAACAGTTGGCTCAATAAAATTAATTATACTTCAGAAGAAAATGGACATTAGTATAGTATAGATTAATATAAGAGGACCAGCGGTCAGCATAGAAGCACGCACGGCAAGAGCGCGCAAGTGGTTTTTCAGAATACTCAGTTTTCCTGTTATTTCAGTGTTGTATTTGACTCAAGGTAAGCCTATCTTCGATTCTCTGCTTATTTTTCATTTTTAACTTCACATAATTCTGTATTTTATTTAAGACGCGTTGCTACATTATAAACAGCCGCGTGTGGAAATTATTAATTATATTAATTATTTATATTAGAACGCTGCAGCTCGTCTTGTCTTCAACGAGCCCAAGAGGGCCCACGTCACTCCTCTGTTCATCTCTCTGCACTGGCTACCTCTCACTGCTCGCATCAAGTTCAAGGCATTGCTTACAGATCTATCACAGGCTCAGCTCCCTCCTACTTTCACTCACTCCTACGAGTCTACATCCCTACCAGAAGCCTACGATCGGTCAAAGAGCGACGTCTCGTGGTTCCATCACAGAGAGCCACAAAATCACTTTCCAGAACATTCTCATTCACAGTTCCATGCTGGTGGAATGCGCTCTCCACCCTCATCCGGAATGCAGAATCCCTGACAACATTCAAAAGACAACTGAAAACCCATCTCTTCCGTGAGCACTTAACCTCATTAAAAAAAAAAACGAAAAAAAAAAAACTTTCCCTTTAAAACCTCACTTATCGGGCTTATACTACTCTGAATAATGCCTGAACTTTGTATTTTGAGCACTTCTTGCGTTGTTTTTGCCTCCTCATGATGACTCGCTTAATTTAGTCCTAATTTGTAAGTCGCTTTGGATAAAAGCATCTGCTAAATGACTAAATGTAATGTAAAATGTAAAATGTAATATTGCTCACTTTTGACAAAAGATGTTTGTCCTTTAAAAATGAATGAGACAACTCTTCCGAGGGAATGAGACAACTTTTCCGAGAGGAGTTTTACAGTGCAAACTGTGTAAAAACTGAAAAACAACATGCTGTCAGACTCACTGATTAAATCACTGTTGCTAAAAATACAAAAAAAGAAAAAATGTAGATAACCTAGTAATCATCACTAAACAACGCTCAACTACTGTGATCCATTCCAAATTAACAACCCTACTAGTATTGTTGAAGCTTCAGCACAAACTAAATAAAATAAAAAGATATGAATGTTGCACCTTTGAGAATCACTGTGTACATGTGAAAGATGTTAATTAACAGCAAGCTGAGAATGTTCTGGCACATAGGCAGCGCGACAGTACATTAAAGACATGAATAAAAGATGAGGTGCACCTATCAAGGGTTGCCTAAGAGACACGGACAGGGATCTTTTATCCATCGTCAGTATCTCGGGCAAAAAACAAAACTGAGCGTTCTTTCTCATTCGATCTTGCTCTACACACAAACGCAAGACATGAAACCAAGGAGGAGCTCTGATGAAGTCACAGGAGGTGCATTCATCGCCTGTTTACCCATCCTCTAATGTTTAGGAAAATGACTCTGAAGGAAGGCTGCTTGGGATCAGCCTAAATAAAATTAAAAGTGCCATGAATCCTCGAGAACATTCGCTTCAAATTTATTCCTCCCTTTAATTCCCCATTGTTCATCTTCTGTCAAGCCTTGCAGGTGGTAACGCCAGAAGCAGTGCTGCAGATTGCTTTAGTTATGTCACTCGCAATACACTGTGATTAGTAAATAGGAAGAGGGCCAGCAGTCTTCCTTAAACTTCTTACCACCATCTGTCCCACTGGCCCTTTACCCTGAGATGATAGCAAATCATGTTTGCGTGTGTGTCTTAGGAGAAGTGTGTGAAAGCAAATGTGCTCGTAACTTAACAGGTGTCAGTAGGTGGATTCAACATCCATAGTGAGAAATTGGCTGAAATCGGAATAACATTCAAGTACATATTCTTATTTCTGTCATTTATAATGTCATAGTATAGAATAAGATGGTATGGTACTCCAGTTTCATACAACATAAAATATAACATAAATAGAGAGAGTAGTATGCTAGTGTGCTATTTTATATATTCAGTATTCCAAATTCAGCTATTGTCTATGGCTATGATTGCATACTATACTACAATCATGCAGTATTCTGCATGTTATCACTGTCTATATTACACACACACAGTCAGAAGCTTGTCTTAGCCGTTCTCTGATGGGATATGCACACTGATTGAGGACAGTCATGGCCAAAAATTTTGGCAGTGACAGGTTCTGTGTTACGCAAAGTTTGCAGCTTCAGTATTTGTAGATTATTTCTTCACGTTTATGTGTGAATACTGGAAAACTATGAAAAGCATTTCATAAATGTGAAAGGATTCTTCATAATCTCTGCAATTCACCCTGGCATGCTGGAGATCAGCTTCTAGGCCAAATCCTGACTGATGACAATCCATTCTTGCCTTATTAGTGCTTGGAGTTGAATTACAATTTGTGGGCTTTTGCTTGTCCGCTTGCCTTTTGATGATTTACCACAGTTTCTCTATGGGATTAAGATCTGTGTTGCCTGGACACGGATCCAAAATTTCAATGTAATGATCTCAGAGTCACTTCATTATCACTCTTGCCTTGTTGACATGGTGCTCCATCATGCTAGAAAAATAAATTACTTCTGAATCGTTGGGGGAAGTTGCTCTTGCAGGATGTTTTGATGCCATTCTATATTCATGGCAGTCTTTTTGGGCAGAATTGTGAGAGCGCCCACTCCCTTGAATGAAAAAAATATATATATATGAAAAAGCAACCCCACACATAGATGTTCTCAGGATGCTTCATTGCTGGCACGACACAAGACTCATGGTAGCGTTCACCTATAGCCTAGAAATCTAGACGCACCCTAGCGGCAGCAAAAATTATTTTGCAGCCAGGGTAGTCTAGCAACTCTCCGTTGACTTTCGTGCTGGAAAAACCTAAATTGGGTCAGGCCAATCACATCGTGTATAAAGTATGCGGGGCGGGCTTAACATAATGACGACAGAGTTGCGACGGTTCCCTGCTACTTGAAAACAAAGAAGAGCTGCTGCTGGAGAACAGTCTTTCGAATCGGCTTTGGCCGCGACTCTGGAGGACTTGGAGTTCGGTTTTTCTTTGAGAAAAGAGCAAAGAACGGCACTTAAGTCATTCTTAAAAAAGGAAGATGTGTTTGTAGTTTTGCCGGCCAGATTCAAAAGTTGAATCTATCAACTAACGTTAGCTCCGCTGTTGGGAAAATGCTCTGGTTGGTTGTAGCGCTATCCTATTGCGTGCAGAGGGAATTTGAAAGACAGACGTTTATCCCGCCCCTCGGATTGAGCCGTGTCTATGGAGAGTTGCCAGACCTAACATCTTGATGTAGGTCTGGCTTGTCAGGCTAGTTCACCTTTTCTTTTCTGGACAAATTATTTTCCAGATGTCAAGCAGTCAAAAAGGAGCTTCATCAGAGAAAATAACTTTGCACCAGACTTCTGCTGTCCAACCTTTGCACTTTCTGCAAAATTTCAATCTATCCTTGATGTTTTTCTTGGAGAGAAATGGCTTCTTTGCCAGGCCATTTTCCCGAAGTCTTAGCCTCACTGTGTGTGCAGATTCACTCACACCTGCTTCCAATACTGAGCAAGCTCTGCACTGGTGGTGACACGATTTCATAGCTGGCTCCTCGTGAGGAGACAATCCTGGTACTTGCTGGACACTCTGTGATGTCCTGAAGACTTCTTCACTGCAGTTGAACCTCTCCCCTTGAAGTTCTTGATGGTTCTTTCAGGTGCAATATTATTTGCAGCAATTTCCTTGCATGCGAGGCCATTTTGACTTTGCCACTGCCAAAACTTTTGTCCATGACTGTATAAAGTTCCTTTATTGTCAAAGCAAAGGGTTCTTTTTTAGTTCAAAAGGGTTCTGTATAAAATGGTTATTTTATGCCATTGTTATGAAAACCCCCTTTTGGAACCTTTATATATATATATATATATATATATATATATATATATATATATATATATATATGACACATTCACACTACATTTGAGGACTTAAACAAATCAAACTGTGTCTATTTAAATTTTAGGTGCAGAAAAAAATAGGACACCTCAGAGAGAGAGAGAGAGAGAGAGAGAGAGAGAGAGAGAGAGAGAGAGAGAGAGAGAGAGAGAGAGAGAGAGAGAGAGAGAGAAGTATGCTAGTGTGCTATTCCTCATTCTTGTCTATATGTTTGTACTGTGTACAACTACACTACTCTATTCCTGCCATACACAGAATGTAAACTGTGTACAAAATGTGCATTTTCTGTAGGGAATATTCAAATGGCCTACTACATTTGACAAAATGTACAAAGCAATCCCACAATGCAGTGCACTCGAACTGAGCTTTTTGAGTAATGAACAATTTTTTTTTAAACATCTTTATTTTGACTTATTGGACTAAAACGCAAGACATTTCTACTCAAATTTTTTTTTAAGAACTAAATGCCATTAATGCCATTTCCATCTAATGTCGGAAATGAAACATTCCTACTTGATATCAAAATTGCAGATGTACCATTTACTTTGAAGGAGTCTGATTGTCAAACAAAAGTCTCCTTGCAAACAAATTTGCGGAGGATGAACAATGCTAAGCAATGCTAGCATTTGTTTTGCAGATGTAAGATTTGTTGAGCAAATTCCTGTAGCTCAAACAGAGCGTTGGTGCTTGCAATGCCAAGGTCATGGGTTTGATTCCCAGGGAGAGCAAGAACTGATAATAATGTAAATGTGTACCTTGAAATGCAATGCAAGTTGCTTTGGATAAAAGCGTCTGCCAAATGCATAAATGTAAATTTGTGCAGGCTACACATCACATGGTGCTGCCATGTTTATGCCTACACTAGCATATTTCCAGTTCCAAATCCAACAGAAAGTGGTGTTTTTGCATGTTTCCAAATAATAAATTCAGACTTTCCATATTAAAAGTACTGTAACGTAGCATACACATGCACAATGGCCATATAGCATGCTACTGCTTAAAGCATTTTTCACTACAAAATACGCACTGATTCAGTTAATACAGAATTCACAAGTAGTATTTCATTCAAAACAAGTAATGAGAAAATAATGTCAGGCATCTTTTTAAAAGTGTGAGTTCCAGACGTTTGACACTTGGAAAACAGCTGAGCACAGCAGAGGGCGAACGATTCTACACTAATTAATTGAAAGGCAGACTTATCAGAGAGAGATAATTACTGTTAACTAAACACACCCCCGCTGCTTATCTCAACTTCTCACTTTACAGCAATGCAAAATTTACACTATGTTATCATACTCTCTCTCTTATTTCCCCTGTTTATATTACACAGTCACACACACAGTCAGAAGCTTGTCACAAACGTTCTCTGATGGGATATGCACACTGATTAGTGCTATTTATTTGTACGTATATATAGGTTATATTCAAATCTACAGTACTGTGCAAAAGTCTTAAGCCCGTTAGTGTTTTCACCCCCCCAAAAATGTTTTTAAGCCAGTTATGTATATCTTTTGCTGTGTCAGTAGGAAATATCAGTTTACATTCCCAAACATTCATTTTGCCATTAATTTTAACAATCCAGTGAGATTTTTGAATGCACAAGGAGTCTGGCAACAGCCAGTTGGCTCTAACAATCATCGAATCAAGAAAAAACTGAGACAGACTAAATCCAGAAGAACTGTGACAACCTCTCCAAGACGCTTGAAGAAACCTGCCTGCAAAGCTACCTGAAAAACTATGTGCAAATACTTACATGCCTAAGACTTTTGCACAGTAGTGTATATTTTATAATATTTGTATGAACACAAAAAGAATTAAAAAAAAAACTGAGACATATGGTTACATGAC
This sequence comes from Abramis brama, assembly GCF_963993115.1. Lineage (NCBI taxonomy): Eukaryota > Metazoa > Chordata > Actinopteri > Cypriniformes > Leuciscidae > Abramis > Abramis brama. Next base: position 29,676,396 of record NC_139971.1, read on the forward strand.
TTAAGGATTGTTCCACAGGTGAATGCGCAATAATTGCTAATGGTTAATTGAACAAGCATTAAAAACATTGTTTAAACCATTTCCAAAGCTTATTTGGATTTTGCTAAAATATTTTTTAGTAATTTACACCATCCTAAAAAAGGGGAAAGAGAATTCTGTAATCAGACCCATATTCAAACCCGTATGTAGGTTTCTGAAAACTTGAAATACAGGTTTTATGGTGCTTTTTGTCATTTTTAAAGCTTGACAGCCCAAGTCCCCATACACTTTGAATGTAAAGAAAAAAGCAGCATGTACAATTTGCTAAATATATATATATATAATTTTTTTTGGCAGAACTATTCTTTGAATTATGCACTTGGAATTCAAACAGACTTGGGTTAGAGCATAAGTGAGCCATCGGGATCACTGGGAAATATTAATATGATGGTCACACTCATTTCTCTCAGGGCCTAAAGTGCACAAAGGTCACAAAAAGGTATGGAAGGTCACAAAGTGATTTAATTACATGTTCATCAATTAGCTTGCATGTAGAGTGCAGATTTCCCTAAGAATAATAATCGTTCGTCGACTCTTTTGAAAAGCGTGTGTAGTTCCCACCCCTCTGCGAGAAAGACTTCAAAAGATGACCCCATTTGCAAGCCATGCGTGTATGCTGTTTACCAAGACAACACATCCATCACCCATTTCTAAATGCCGTAGATGTGTGTACAGACACGGCCTGTTTGCATTAATCATGAAGAGATGCATATGCATTTATTAAGGCTGTAAGAGTTTATTTTTTACACCAATTATTAGAAAGCCTCCAATGTGATGAGGATGGGCGTAGATAAAAACAGTATCTAAGTGTCAAAGTGTGAGGGAGTGTGTATGTGTGTCCCTGAGGAGGGCTTAGAATGGGAAAAGCCAGTGGTGTGTGAAGCTTTGTTGAGTGGATCGATATCACCCAATCTCCCTATTCTCTCCCAGGACTCCCCATAAATCTGTAGCTGGCCCAAAAACAGAAGGTGCGAAACTAATTAGCGCAAAGCTGCATTGGTGGTGAGAGAGAACATGCCGAGAGACCTTCCATGCTTACAGGCCCTCTTTAAAAGTGACACTAATCTCTAACATGATTACACTGTATGGCGTTTTATATTCCCATCTGACGCAAACTGTCATCCTCTGAAATAAATACAGGCACCGATCAAGACAATTATTTGCCATCTCAAATTTGAGCAAGACCTTCGGAAAGCTATTCTCAGTCACTCTCAAAAAGGTCAGTAGCCACTATGAATGCAGAGCAATGCAAGGATGGGATAAGGACAGAAGATCTAAATGCTAATTCGGAGGAAAAAGGTTAATAGGGGCTTCCTTTGCAAAACCGAGGGCGTCACCTTCATGTGAGACCCGACATTGAGATTGCCAATCAATGTGGCTAATGCTGCAACAAGACCCAATAGTTCACCAGAGAATGTATACATATAGGGACGGGCATTTCAAAAAAAAATAATATTTGATGATCGCTGGGAATTATTCGACTATACAACCTATTCGATATTATATAATTAAATCAACTAATCGAACATTCGAAAATCGTGAGTCATCCCTAATGTATAACAAGATGGTTCACTCATATGACTATGAATGGGAAAAAGTGCAAGCCTGATATGTCGGTATAAGTCCCACCTTCTGAATAAAACGGCCAATCAACAATAGGGTCATCACATCACTGCAGCTGCGGTTAAAAACTCAAACAAAAGCTATCATATGGCTTCAGAAGACTTGAAATATAGAGAACAAGTCATTTTATGATACCTTAATGGGTGGTTTTCCTATTATGAAGCTTGAAAGCTATAGCTGGAATCTTCAGAATTTTTTTGTTTTGTTTCTCAGAACAGAGAAAGTCATACAGGTTTGGTAGGACATGAGTAACTGGTGACTTTTCACTCTTCTCTTCTTCCTGTGGTTAACTATGTTGTGGCCTTGAGCGAAGCACCTCATCTCGACACACTCAACACAAACACAGACTCCATTCAGCTCTTGCCTTGCGGCCAACGTAATGAGCTCAAGGGTGGTTTCGGTCAGCCGAAATGGCTTACACAGACAATGTAGGCAGGAGATTCTCTACGGAGCCCAGAGGTGCTGCCCCAAAACATTTATTCTGGTGTCCACCCCAACCGTACCAAACCATCTGCTCGTGTCATCACCTCTGCGGGTGTTTTTCATTTGTGCCAAGTTCTGTCACTGATGTTTCTTTCATCAAGTCTCCCACATTGCCCATGAGCCTATGTTTGGAGACCAATTTTTTGCACAACGAGGAGGTGTAGAAAGGGTGACGGTAATTATATTCACAAATTATTACTGGGCACCGTTCCAAGAACAGTTCGAGCCGTTTCATCATATGTGCGGTTGAAAATGTTTAGCCTATACTTCTGAAGAGGAAAATAAACAGAAAGGGAGGAGAGAAAGCAGCATAAATCTGGGAGGATGGGGGGAGTAAACACGCGTTCCCTGAGGGTGCTCGGCACTCCTGCAGATTCCCTCAATTCTCTCACGGCGTTCGTCGCTTTCTGCTGAGCGTCGAGATCAGTCACGAGTTGATGCTGGGAGCTGTCGTATACCCCAATGTGTCTTCTGAACTGATCTGAGACACAAAACAACCTTATTTTACATGGCATCATGCTGTGCTTGGAATATGAAAGATGGGAAAAGTGGGAATTTATATTCTAACAGAAGAGACATGCGTTGATAAAGTCACAGAACTGTCATTAGGCTCTCTTCCAAAACCTAGTGAGCTATCTCCCTAAGCAGCATGTTTAGGCATCATAGAAATTTTGGCATTCGAGGCATTTTTGTTGAATTATGCTGCCTCCTAAAATAACTTATCTTGGCTAAAACAAGCTCAGTGAAAAAATAAATGGCAGATGAATCTTGATGATTTGTTCATATACTTTCAGTATTCAATGAATTCAACATTTCTGTCACATCGCCTGCCATCTTGAATCTTTGTTTTCACTATTCTGTCAATACAAGTCATTCAATACTAAACTTATTAGTTTAAAATAATTCAAAATGAACATTTTAGACCTAATGCTTTACAACAAACTAAATGAAAATATTTTACAAATCAAAACTGTCTAATTCAAAATGGAATAGGTATGTTTAATTTATTCAATTATAAAAAATCCATGAAAAAAAACAAAAAAAAAAACACCCTGACTATTGTACCTAAATATTGTGTTTCTCTTCTCAGAGAAGGCAAACCTAGAAGCTGGAAAAAAATGTGAATGTGAGAGAAGTGCTGATTATAGATTATACTTAAATATAATTTAATTCTACCAAGCAGCAATGCAAATACTATATCCTAAAGTGTGTGTACTATGCATATTTGCGCACATTAAAGTATTGTGCCATTCATCTTATGCTCTATTTAGGTCAACTGTCAGTCAGTGTTATTATATTTCAGTAAAACTGAAACTATAAATCACATTTTGTTACTTGAAAAAATAACACCTCATAAAATTATATATTTTATATCAGATAGTTTCCAAGGCATGAATACTCATTTAGTTTAACTTGATGTACTAAAGTAACTAAAACTGAAATAAAATAAATAAGAAAAAAAAAATTTTTTTAGACATATTTAGATCTTTAGCAAATATTTAGCAAAATCTAATAAAAATGACAAAAATACTAAAACTTTACAATTAAAACAAAAACAGAAAGTTGCTGCCTATAATGTTTCAAATCAGTCACTGATTTCACGTTGATATTCTGATATGAAAGCAGAGGGAATGACACTAGTCTACATTCAAGCTAGCAAAATTTGGGGTATGAAAACATGGTGTCTGGAACGATTTGGAAAGAAATGTAAGATAAACAGCTGTCATCCCAAAAAGCAACTTCCTGAGCTAACTTTTACTGAAATGACCAGCTGAGGGAGGAAAAAAACCAAACTCAGAACTCAAAACTAATGTATAACAAATGTTGTGTAGGTTTTAATGCTCAATTTAATTTAATGCCCACTTGGTGAAAACAAGCCATGTCCAGGCATTTCTACAAAGAACAAGTACAATCTATTACATGCTGCAGAGTGCCAAAGGCGTACAACAAAAGAGTGGAACTGTGCAAACTGAATTGCGAGGAAGTCTACTGGGATGTTAAATTCATGGAGAATGAGAGGGAAAAAATATACAGCAAACAACCAAGAAAGAGAGACTCGAGCAGCTACAGAAACCATACAAACCACCGCAGATGCTTTGACTTTTTTTGTGTTCCCTTTAGAGTTTGACCGGCCAAAAATTTATTTTTGGCCGATCTCTGTTCCGGACGAAAATCACTGTCAGTGCTGTCCTACTGTCAGTAGTTTTATGTTTTATGTAGCATAATTTCACAAAGCTAAAGTCAGACTATGCATATTATATATACACGTTTAAGGCCAGTTTGGCCTGTAATAGAGCAATTAAACGACAAATAAATTTGCTTAAAGAAAAAAAAAAATTGGCAACCAGTATCAGAATCGGCCCATTTTCTTGTAAAAAATCTGAATCGGTGCATCCCCCTAGTTCCTAACAGTTTCCTGAACAGCCATTGTCTTCGAGTCAACAAGCTATAGTATCACCTGATCTTATAAAGTTCCCAGGAGGCCAAGTGACAGTGGTGCTGGGATATTATAATGTGTTGGTCAACTGTAAACGCTCTGTCAATTACGAACACAAAAGGGCCATATTGCGAGAGAGGACTTGGAGGCTAATGGGCAAGCGTGAATGCAAAGAGACAGAGACATCCAAATTCACTATTGTATTACAAAAAAAGGAAAGAAAAAGCTAATTAAAAGTACAAATCAGCTCATTTCATTACAAATCCCAATGCATTTCCATATCAATAAGTCGGCAAAGTGCTTGTTATGAATGAGTCATCCATCGGTATAATAAGACAAAGATTATGTGGGCGTGATATTCCGCATGAGAACTGATGATAATGGACCTTGAGTCTTTTTAAAAACCACACAGGATTCAGGAAATATCAACTGGCTCCTCTGCTATTAATATCTGACCAACTATCAGTTCCATAAGCAGGACACCAGGCCGGTCAGCACCACAAATAGGCCATCACACCAACCTGGGTACGAATAATGGCAAATTATTAAACCACTAAGCTTTGCCTCATCATGTTTCCACGCTTCAGTCAAATAAGCAGATTTAGATCACATGGTCCACTTCACATTTATTTACCTCGCACACAACACTGAACAAAATGCTGTATGAATGCACATTACTTGCCAGTGACGCACTTTCAATCAGCTACTGTATGCCCATCATTCACACACCTGTGTTCATTTATTAAATATTTTGGCTAATTTGATCATGCATTCAGCTACCAATAAAAGGCACATGTTATGGTCGATAACCGCTAAATGGCTGATATTAAAATGTCAAATCGTCTCATAAATGTAAACACTAAAAACTGAAATCAGTTGTTCTAAATGTTCATTTAATTTACACATCAACAATAATGTACAGTATGAAAAAAAAGACATTCAGTTTTATATTTGCTAAAGATTAATAGAGCTTTTGAATTATTATTTCTTTTAGATTAAGATTAAGCGTGCATTAGATGATGGCAAAGGTATTCTAAAATCTGTACGTAAAAATAAGGAAAATTAGCACTTTTAAAGTTACCATGAAAACAAAATGACCAATTCTTATTTTTACTATACACTAATTACCCATGCACATAATTTTCTTTAAAAATATTTAATTAAAAACAGCGACGTCTCCTTACAAGAAACTGCAGCAATTAGCATAAAACAATAATTAAATAAAATTCCGGTGGACAAGTCCAGCCCTAGATATTGTCTGCATTCGAGAAGCCGTTTCACTCGGATATATATTTAACAATAAAGAAAAAATATATATATTCTGTTTCACATCGAATTAAAATGCATTTAATCAGCACAATTAAATGTTTAGTATTGACCAATAATGCCAATAACCAATATGTTACCAAAATATCATGCATCCCTATTTTAACATACATTATAAGAAGACAGGCCTCAAATACAGTACTACAGTAGATGAACACTTATATCACTGACAGTCAGCCATGGCACATTGAAGTCAACCTGTTCTCATCATTGACCCAAAGACTAGCTAAACTCCTGAGAATTAATTCTGTTAAATTTCCAACAGAAGTCCCAAGTACGCAGTTCTCTCTCCCTAGCGTACACTTCTCTGTCTGGGCTTAGAGCAAGGAGAAAGAGCGGTACTTCAGTAAGCTGTAAAACATTATTTGGATGGTGTAAGACATCTGCTGCTACTTCACATGCTGAAAGAGCATCTCGAGAGTAAATCGATATACAATACAGATGGGTACTGAGGGCCCACCATGTTCTGTCATTACAGGCTGGCCTACGACACAGCTAGTTATGCTTCTCTGGCGAGCAATGTTTACCAAGCTTTTTCAACTTGACTCTCGTGTTTAGACAAGCAGTTGTGGGTGAAATGCTCTGAGGGATTCCAGATAAGCGTAGCTTGAGCTCTTGGGACTGTCATGGATGCTACGTCAACTTGCTACACCTGTCAGTCTTGAATGGTGGACAGCAGTTTGCAGAAAAAGTATTTCAGCACACTACTTCCAGTAGTATGGAAAAGCATGGTGGTTGTCAGCTAATTTTCATCTAAAGTCAGGGAGATGACATGCTACAAGGTAGGTGAATCACAGAGTAGTTATGCAAGCTGAACACAGGTGCCCCAGAGGTGCACGTCATTGTCATTGGAAGCCCACATAAATTCATAGTCCTACACACACAAACTGAACAGGATACACTGATAACAGCACATATAAATCTGGCTTGTGAGAACAATAATCCTTACTGGCTCTATGTCAGGCTGATCCATGTTCTGTTGACTTATCAGGCCGAATGCAGACGTTCGCCAAACACCCCCTGGATTACAGCTCATCGTCATACAGCTACTATGCTAAAGTGCTGTTTTTGCACTGTAATCCAGGCCTCTTAGTTTTCATTCCATTACTATGAATGGAGAAGCAGCATGTATTATCATATACTATTGACAAGAGCCTATTTAGTGTTTGTAAGATGTCCCCTGAAACCTGCTATGCTATTGTCTATATGTAATGCATGCAGAGTTTGAGCCAGGGAAAAGTAAGAGCTGAGAGGACATGCTACTCTTATGTACCGTATGTTTTATGAATGGCTGGATATTTAAACCAGTACACAAATATATTCCTTATGAATATATAATATTGATAGTAGGGGTGTTATGATTTACCGATATTGATGATAATCGTGACATTGAAAAAAATGAAATTTCGCTATCGTGTTAATAAGGGGGGTCACATTGTACCAGTATTGTCGCTAATCATAATATTTAAATATGAATAGTACACAATTAATAATATGACACAGAATCCAATAAATAGGGTGATGAGAGTATTTAGCTCTAGATAATGCTCATGTGTAATTTATGTTTCATAATATTTGCAGCCGGAGGGCGCACTAGTGAGACTCACAGCAGTAAAAAAACGTATGATGTTCCAGGTAATACCAAATAGAGAGGTAAGTTTAAAAAAAAAAAATCCCACCCCTTGTAACCAACCACCTAACAATCCCTTAACCAACACTTAGCAACATCACACAGAACAATGGCTTACTAATTACTATGAAAGTTGTCGAGCTCCAACATCCTAGCTGTAAGTTTGGCACAAAAAAGAACAAAAAAGTTGAATGGGTCCACTGTGCTTCATTTAGCATTGGAACTCATTGGATGCCACAGCATGAAAGCCCAGACTGGTGAAAATACACCTTGTACCAGTGTTTTATGAAGTTGCAGAGGCTAAATCCATTGTCCATTGTACTTTTTATCAAGCTGACAAGGAGGGTTACACAAAGCATGTGATCAACTGAAAGGCCACCAGTCATATTATGCTAACCGCAGACTGACCAAATAGATTACACACTACTAACATCAAAGCCTTAAGCCCAATTTATACTTCAGTGTCGAACTCCTGCTGTAGCTATGTCGTAGGTATTTGTTGCGAGCGTACCCTGGCGTGCACCTCTCCAAAAATGTAACAACGCGTCATTTCTACGCGGACCGCAAGTGCTATGATTGGTCGGCTACAACCGCTCCCTGGGGTTTCACATGCTCCCTCTGCATGTATAATTGCGCGTCAACGCAGACAACGACACAGAAGTATAAATGAAAACCAACGCGTTGCCTACAGCATAGAGGCTCTGGCGTAAGTCCGACGCAGAAGTATAAATCAGCCTTTAGGTATTATACCCCAATATAAATGTTGCCGACATAATAAAGTATAGTCTAATATGGTTCCTTTCTGGTAGGTAGACATCATGGCAGTTTTGTTCCACAGAATCCAAACAAACAGCATAAGAAACTAAAGTGTAAACATCTGTAGCCCTGATACAAATACCACAGTAATGTACTAAGCCTCAAATTATCAGAGTCTGCTAGTGTGTATTAGTGTATTATGTTACTCAAAATAGCAGAAAAGGACAATTGCTTCATCTCCCAGAGCATGGGGCACATGACACAGATGTGGTCTTCTTAAGAATAGGTCAACCGGGCTGCAAAAAAACCTGAACAAGGCCTGTGAATAGCTTTCTTTGTATAAACCTTGTTTTCTTCCTTTCATGTCACACGACCTTTCATTCAGGAGGCTCACCTGGTGCTCAACTAATGGCTCGAACGGCCACACAAAGATGACAAAAGACGGTGAGCCAGACAATTTGAGTATTATCAGAAGGATTCTGGAAAAAGAAACATCTCTGGATCTGCTCGCTTAGTCAAGGCTGAAGTACACAGTGACAGAAATATGCATGAAATCTTACTGACCAGAGAGATTTCACTCACATTGGGGGCATCAAGGGCAAAAGATGGTAGGAACATGTACTTGACCTTCAGAGCAGTCCATGTTCATGCATATATGTGTTGTGCTTCCTTTAACCTGCTCCACAGGGTCAGGCTAGGATCTGCTCGTAAGGCTTCGGATTTAAAATGCCATCACATGCATCTGCCAAATTAATTTATAATGCTGCTCAGGACTCTTTAAACCATCAGTCGATTCACTTGTATTACATGTGTTTTCAAGGCCGTATTGACATGCTGTTGCTGATTTTTTCTTTCATTCTCCCTGCTTACTGAGCTACTTCTTTTTACACAGTACTCTTCACATATTCACTTCACTTATTTACACAGTATGTGTAAAACCGATTCCAGACCTGTTACCATTCAATGCCCTCAAACTACTTTAGGGGTTATCAAACTTGCCAATAGACCTCCAAATAGACCCCTCAAAAGGCACTTGATCCTCTTAAAATATAATGTCAGCTGTATGGTATATTTATGTATAAAAAACATAAATATATAAATATATATATATATATATATATATATATATATATATATATATATATATATATATATATATACATAAAAAGTGTGATATTATAAAGACATAACAACACATCCCAAATTAAATGCACTAACATGTTTTCACTGAGAGACCAGAGTGGGTTTACTGTTATGACATCGAAGAAAGTACTGAAAAAGGGAAGGTAAATTCGTGGCAGGATAAGAACTTGAAAAAAAAAAAAATCAACATCCGTGGTTTGGGAATATTTTGGATACAGGAGAGATGGTGAGAGCCTGTCAAACTATAGTTACGGCAAAACAGAGTAGGGGCCATTCACACAGAACGTTTTTGTGGCTAAAAACATGAGACAGGTTTAGAGATGTGTTGTTGTTTTTTTAACTAATTTTTTAAACTAATTTTACCTTGAGCACTACGTAGAACGCTGTGTCATGTCATGTCAAAACAATGTTCAACATTATGAACATTTGCTAACTAAACAGGAAGAGATTTCAAAAAGGCATAAAGAAATAACAGATGCAGTCACATGTTTTTTTATGCAGTCAATAAATCTGGCTGCCACAAAAAATATAGAGACAAGTGTGTAAGGAAATACTGTTTCAAAATAGTGATTGAAATCAAAATCGAAACATTGATCAATTTTTTTTTTTTTTTCTTTTTTTTACAAATATTGAAGCATACATTTCTCTATGATGCCAAAAAAGATTTGTCTCTACTGGAACAAAGATGTCTAGACCAGGCATTCTCAACTTTGGCCCTCGAGGTCCACTTTCCTGCAGAGTTTTGCTGCATCCTAAAGCTTAAAACTGCAGCCTTCGGTGGATGCATTCCAAGGTAGGAAGGCATCAAGGCACGTCCGAATCCAATGTTAGCTCCACTTCTTGTCTCATGAGATACCTTCATCTGATCGATTTTTGAAGGCAGCATAGATGTATCCTTCTCCGCCTTGGATATCCTGTGTTTTTCATTGTGTGACAGTTAAGCTAAATAATAAAGATGGTGTCTGAACGTTGTATTTGGTTGGCAGTTTGTGCAAATGTACATGTTTGACCAATGTTTTCCACTTTTGATGTCATATTGCAAGAAATTAGTATTCTAGTAAATAAATATTTGCTTAGTTATCATCAAAGTTCTCTCTATTTTGTTGTACTTCATTAAACCGTTATGCTGCCACAGAAGTCAGTCCGACTTCTACTGAGTCCACAAATCTGATTTCAGCTGCCTTAGCTTTTGGATGCAGCCTTTATCTCTATAACCTTCAAACCATCAAACTCACCTGGCTGTAACTTTCCAGCAAATCCTGAAAACCTTGATTAGTTTGCTTATTCCAGTATGTGGAATTGGGGTATATTGGGGTGGAGCAAAACAGGAAAGTGGACCTTGAGGGCCAAAGTTGAGAACCCCTGGTCTAGAAACCTGATTAGAAGGGGTGTCTCCAGTACATACTATCAGTCATGTAGTGCACAGCACTTCTTCAATTTTATTTATATTCAATCGCTGATTCCTTCAGTCCTGTTGGCTGAGAGATTTCCCTCCCCATATTAAGCACAGTTAAGTGGAAGAAATCTGAATAAAACAATTGAGTATTCCTCTTCCTGAGGCCTTAGATTAGACAGAAGCGCTAGAAAAAGTGAGATTTCTCTCTTGGGGCTTCAAATGACTGTGTTCAACCAGAAATTCCCTGTAGTGCTGTGCAAAAGCTTTGCCATGCTATTAAAGCGCTGTTGCACTGAAATACGTTGATGGGAGCTCAAAAAGGTATTTCTGTCATCTCTCCTCCATATTTCTACATGCTACTAAGAATGTGAGTCAGATTACAGTGTTTGTTACATCTCTTTCTTGCTGGTGAAGCAGTTTAGAGTTGCTTTTAGGCTCAATGGTCACTCTGGGAGAGGATCTTTTCCATCATGCGTCAAGGCCGGTGATGAATATGTCAATTGAGCACACGTGAGGCAGCGGGATGACTTTACATCGCATTTGCCCTTTCCTGTAGCCTCTCTAGTTACAGTACATCCTGCCCAGCTGTCCACTGATATTTCTGGAGAATGGCATCATAAATTGCTATTGACCCAATTATCCAGGGCCATTTGCCTATGTTAAGGTTGGTGCCTGATGTACTCTCTGACCTTTGCTCACTGGTTATTCATTTGTGGAACTGTAACATCACATAAAGGCAGCTCAAAGGGCAACATGAACAGTCAAAATGCATGATGGACTAAGAGATAATACAATTAATCTCACATTACTTTCATTATATAACAATATATATAACAATATATATAACTATATATATATATATATATATATATATATATATATATACACATATATATATTTATTTATTTTTTTGCATCAAATCAGCATATTAGAATGACAAAATCATGTGACACTGCGATCACATGTGATCACAGGAATAACTTTAAAGTATTTTGAAACAGCTATTTTAAATTTGAATAATATTTTATAATATTATTGTTTTTCTCTGTGTTTTTTATCAAATAAATGCAGCCTTGGTGACTTCATTTAAAACAGTTAAACAAATCTTACTTGAGAGATTTCCAGCTACTCTTGAGAGACTTACAGCTACTTGTCACTTTACTCTTAGTTAGGACGCACAGTTATGCAGTCAAACAAATACAAAGTTCTGGCATGAAACTCTAGATGGTGCAGGCTAATAGGTCATTTTACTCACCTGTTCATAATCACATCGTTATCGAGAGGGTACAGCTGATTGGTTCCTGCCGTATCAGTAGCCAATGAGCTCGCTGCTCAACCTTCAAATACATGGGTAGCATTTGCCTTAGCACTGCAGCGCGCTTTCAGAAACCCTGTCTACACCTTCCCCAGCTCCACCTGTTTAGATCTGTTAGGGAAAATTCATGTACGCTATATTGTACAGCAGCAGCATGTCTTACTTGCTCACAGCAGCGTGTCGTGTATGTATTAGCAGTAGCAAGTCCTGTACTTGCTCTGCAGCAGCATAAATCAACAGCAGTAGCAGCAGCAGCAATAAAAGCAGCAGCAGCGGCGTAGCAGATATATTGTCATGAGAGTTGTCATGACAGAACTATACTAATTGTGAAATGAGCACTTTGAGGTAATTAGTAGGGTTGTGTACCGAAACCGGGCACCAATATAGAGCCGGTACCTAAGTAACCGGTGTGTAACCAGACCGAATCAAAACACAGATTTCAGTGCCTCATTTCGGTGCCACTTTTAAATGCCTCAGCTGTCGGTTGAAATTTTTGCCCTCTAGTTCTCTGAAATGGACTTAAGAAGCATCATCACCGCATGTGATCACTAGTTAACCCAATTATAATACGACGTGTTTAGATACACATTGTGTAGGTAACTATAAAATTTACTCTATTCTTCTCACACTTCACCAGCCACTTACTTTAATGCATTTCGCGAGAAGTGGATAAATTGACGTGTTGTAGGCCTAAATCTGACAGATTCAATTCTCTGAACTGCGGTGCATACTAAATGGCGCCCATTGTGCGTTATAGATCAACTAACATGAACCATGATCATTATAAAGGTTTCTTAAATGACAAAACACATTCACTTACATGTGTTTAAGAATAAAAATATCAGCCAAGGACTAACTGACTGACATGTAACGCAACCAATTTTTTTCCGCGTCATGTTTAGTGTGAAAAATGTAAAGTCGATGTCCCTACAATAACAGACCGGCGTACATCTCATAAATTATTAATTCAAGAACATGCACATTTACTGCAACAATGGATCCGTGAACTTCACATACTTGTGAAAATCCAGCCTTCAGTTGATCCTGAGCGCTCATTGCCATAGTTGTAAACATGATGTTCTTATTCCATGAGGGGTTTCACAACTAACGCATTTAAAGTGATGCGTTCTAAAATAATGCTCACCTTTTGCAGGACATGGAATAAGTCAGGAGAGGTGTCGTGTTTTGTCAGAGAAGTCAAAAAATGTAAAAAGAATTGCTGAAATTTAAAGCTAGTTTGTAGCATACCAAGAATACAGACTACTTTGCTATTATTAGTACTGTAATGTTATTTAGTGTTAAATTATTGTATTTGGGTTAGGTGGCTTAGGTTTTATTGTAAATTGTTATGTAATTTTTTTGTGTTTTGTATTTAGACTAGTATTTATATATTTACTTTAAAATTCTAATATATTAAATTTGAAGCATTTTTTTATTATTATTATTTTTAATGTCATTCACCATCATTTTGAAGCTCTCTCTCTCTCTTCTTTTTTTTTTAACTATCGGTTCAGACACCGTTATCGAAAAAAAAACAAAAAAACGATACCCAACCCTAGTAATTAGAGAAAATAACATCATGCAATAAATGATGAAAAGTACAGTCAGCAAAGTTCTGCTAACTACTTCACTCTAAGAGCAAATTAAGCTGCATTTGATTCTGTTAATCAACTGGCCATTGTTCTTTTTTACTCCATACATTTTTCAACATCATTAAATCTTTATGGAGGATGAGCATTCTACCAGAAACTTACAAACATACCTTCCCTGTCTAATCAAATGAGATCAGTCACTTGGAGAGGATGTGTCATTTATAGCTTGCAGCAAATTGTTTTCTAATAAAGAATGATTTATGGGAGTATGAAACACCTTTATGACAAAATGATAAAACGAACTGAGTGAATTCTGTCATTCTGATCAGTTAATTACTGAAATGGCCACCTATTTCCTTTAAAACACAAAAGTGCTTTCCTGCTGTATCATTTCAATTGAGCAAAACAGTATAAATTAAAAGGGAACAAAAAGATCCAGTGTTTTCTCAGTTATGCTGTGCTGATAGTTGAGACTTTAAACTACAGTTACAGCCGGTACAGAAGTCTTTTCAGAGACCTCTCAGAAAAAAAGACTGGCCAAAGACTATCATAGGCAGTGAGCGGTTATTATCGACATAGAATAACAATGTTGGAGGTTAAAGTTTCCAAAGAGACCAAGATGAAAAATATTCACAAATCTCTTCAAGCAATGAGATGCAACTTTCTTCCACTGTGTGAAAATGTTTTCAAGACTCATGATTATGTGGGTGTCAAGTAGTGCAGAGGTCACGTTCCAAACTAACTTGAGTGTGAGCTCATTCGTGGGTTTGTGTTCCCATATTAGCTTATGAAACGATCCACCTCAAGCTGCTCTTTCTTGGCACTCGTCAGGTCATGTCTGTAATCCAAGCAGAATCATATTTTATGCACACCTGGTTGCTTTTAAAAGTCAAATACGAGCAATTGTAGCATCTGTTTGGAGGAAGAGTGCGTTTTCAATCAAGTAATTATACAGTTAAATAGGTGGCATCTGTCTTATTTGCAGTAAACCTATATGATCAATCGTTTGTGGGTTAAAGAAAACCCCTGGATACAGATTCAAAGTAATGGACAACAAATTGTTAAATGAGATCTCACTATATGCACTCACTCACTATATCTGCTTTGGATGCTGCGGTCGACCTCGGGCTCCCCTAGAGAGAGTAGCAGCTGAAAAACACATACAATTCCATCATTTGTGAAAAGCAGAGCTATTCAAAACCATAATGTTGCTTTATGCAGGGCTTTATTGATTGAGCATAATTTAATTTAGAGTGAAGTGACAAGACGGTGGGATGCCTATGCATTGATTAGGATGTGCAAGGTCAGTAAAAAAAAAAAAAAAAAAACACAGCTCAGAAAATTTTTCAGAGTTTAGATTTTTAACGTTTTTTAGGGCCGCTGCACTCTATTCAAGCACAATTCACTGCATATGCAAACATTCAGCTTTTAATTAAAATATAGAATAATTTGAGACATCTGGAAGATTCAGCCTTGGGACTTCCAGAGAGTCATTTTGATTGACGTGAGCTGTAAAGTGGGGAAGATTAAGCAAGACGGCAGCTTACCATCTAATAGAATTATCCTACTTATAATAATCATGAAAGTAGAGCGATGATTCATGCCAGGTCATTTTTAACCTCCCAGATCACGTTCGATTTAACTTCATTCCCAACGCACCATGATCAGGAGGTGAAATATAACATGGAAGGTTTATAAGACTAAACAATATGACCACAATAATGATTTGGCCATTCATATAGTCTTCATTACTCAAGGCTGACACCACGGTGTCTGGCGTTCACAGTGTGATTGGAAAGGGCCCATATCCATGCTGAGCTTGGAGTCTATTCTCATTCCGACAGTGACAACAACCGACTCCAGAATGCACACAGAATGGTCCTTATCAAAAAGCTGTGCAAAAACCTGTCAACTGAATGCATGATGCCCCAGGGAGCCAAAACAGACTGCCGTGGGTTGAATCTGAGAGTTTTTTTCTCTGAAAAATAAAGGATCCGAACACAAAACCTTTGAGGTTTTGGTAGGAATGCAATCACAGCTACAGTAATAGATCTAATTGAGATTTTTGCACAAGGGACACAGAGTGAAGATTCCGATAACGACAGCATAAGCCTTCTGGGTGACCTTATGGTGGAGGAGATGCTGGAGGTTCTTTCATCATTACCCTGCAGCAGAAAATTCCCGCTTGACTGAAAGGAAGGCTTTACACAACCGCTTTGGGTCACTTGAGACATCACAAAATCAGGGGCAATTCAGAATTGAACTGAGAATGCTTTTTTAAATTCAGACTCAATTCTTGAATTTGAATTGTGGTAAAGTAGCTTCAATTCAAATTTGAACTTGAAAAAGTGGAATAAAAAGAAAAAAAAATTGCAACTAAATTTTAACTAGAAAAGCATACGAACTTTAACCCTGAAATGCATGAATGTCAACCATTATTACATATTCGGGTCTTTAGCGATCCAAATCTATATCTAACACAGTTGGATCTCTACGTGCTGTGATAATATAAAATTCTCCTGATATTAGAGTAACAATTGTGGAAGAATAAAATAAATTATATTTTGTTACTTTTTGGAGCTTAGAAGGGTTCAGTTTGAGCAGATGTTTTATACCATCATAACTGTCATCATCAGAGTTCATTTCCCAGTACATTCAGCATCTGGCTCATATTCGCGATCTTATATTCTCTATTATATTATATTCTACATATTCTCAAAACTATCATTTTCAACATCTTCAAAATCAATATTTTGATCACTGACAGCTTCTTCACCAGATCCACCATCAAATGACAGTGACTCTAATATTTGATTGCGTTCAGTACTTGCTCTGCAGTAAATCGCTGAGCCATTTCAAGTTTTGCTGATGATACTTCCTATTCTTTTGTTTTCTGCCTGTGATAACCATGACTGAAACGTCACTTCATCATTGAGTATCAGACATGGCCACCTTGTGGGATAAAGGTGCATAAAAATTGCACTTACTCAGTGATAAAAAATTCTATTATTGTTGCAAAGAAAAAAAAAAAAATACTAACACACCAGCAACCCTATACGATTTTTACAAAAAAATTATTATTTTATAATTTTATATATTTTTTCTTGCTATATTGTTTATAATGAATTAATTGAGATATACTAAGAAGGTTGAGGTCTAACTTTAAAAAAATGAATGAGGAGGAGGGTAGTGAATGATATCCTGGGTAACCTAAGACCCGAGATATGCATTTAAAAGTTAATTGTTGGCTTCACAAGACATGTTCGAAAATATATATATATTTTTTTTAAAGCCTTGAAGTTTTAAGGTTTATAGACATACAACAAATAGAAAAACGATAAAAAATTAGAATGAGAGATTGAACAATAAAATGATCGATTGAAAGATAGACCCATATAATGATAGACAAATGATACAATGATAGATAAAATGCGATAAAAGATAGATAGACAGACCTGGCATTTCAATTTAAACTCCAAGTTAACTTCCTGTTAGGTGTGGACAATTCAATTCAAATTCATATTAATATTCATCAATTAAAAAGGGAGAACTTTTCATTCTGAATTTCTCACAACCCTGTCAAAAATGCAGTTCTCCAGTTGCTGATGCCCCATTAAGTATCCACTTTCCTGTTAATTAAACAGCACAACAGTAACCAAGACAAGCTCTGGTGTCATATCCCAGCACCAGGTGAAAAGTGCAAGCTGGGAGAGTCAGGCACGATCTGACATGTTGGCATCGATTTCCTGCATAATTTGCTTGCAGGTGACAGGGAAAGTGCTGACAGGGGCATGCTACTCTTGCAATCTGCATTCATTTGCAGGTTAGGTGAAGATTAGCATTGATTCATCTGCCATTGGTTGAGCTGGGGGTAGGATGGTGAAAGTTTCCCCACTCAGGAATGATCTATGAAAGACTAAATCAAGAATGACTTTGAAGGAACCATTTCAAACCACTTCATAGTCACATGGTATAATGATGATAGTTTCAGCTACCTCCAAAACCAACATGCAGAAATTTACCCAACAGCTTGTGAGATGTGATATTACCCCACAGTAAAATGGAGTACGGTCAGTTAATTTCAATAAATTGCAAATGAATGCATACAAAGATATTAAACAGCCTCATTCTGAGCAGCGGGCTGCAGCTTTGCCTTTCATTTCAACTGGTTTGTGGTCCTCAGAGGTGCTATGATGTCATTATCAGAAAATGTTTCTTGATGAGCCATGACATCTTCCATATGACTTTGTCTTTCCTGCTAAAATCATCTTGTTCAAATGGAGGGCTGCTTCCCAGGCTTTTTTTTTTCAGGAAAAAGTAGGCTAAATTAATATTAGATTCAAAGTGCTATGCTGCACATTTAATCCTGCTATTTTTAGCATTTCATAAAAGTCAATAAGTGGGCTCTCCTTCCGACACACATTTGGTGCTCCTGCGGAGCTCCAGCTTTCCATGTGTCCTGAATGAGCATCCATGAGGTAACTGCACTAATACTGAAGGAGTATTGTGATAGTGTCTGATTTTTATCAAATAAAAAGATATGCCATAACAGTCATTATAATGAGATGCTATATTGTCCTCCATAAACAGATTATAATATAGAAAATAATATTAAAGGGTTAGTTCACTCAAAAAATGAAAATTCTGTCATTAATCACTCACCCTCATGTTGTTCCAAACCCGTAAGACCTTCGTTCATCTTCGGAACACAAATTAAGATATTTTTAATGAAATGTGAGAGCTTTCTGACCCCTCCATAGACAGCAACGCAACAACCACTTTCACACCCCAAAAAGGTAGTAAAGACCTAGTTAAAATAGTATGTGACTGCAGTGGTTCAACCTTAATGTTATGAAGCGACGAAAATACTTTTTGAGTGCAAAAAACAAACAAAAATAACTACTTTATTGAAGAATTTCTTCTCTTCTGTGTCAGTCTCCTATGCTGTTTATGTTGTAACCACAGTGCAGCGTTTCCGGGTTCTACATCAGAACGCAGACGCTGTTCACGTGAGCACCATGACACTTGCGTGTGATGCTGATGCAGGAGTTGGCTAATACAAAGCCGGCGTTCTGATATCTTCATTTGTGTTCCGAAGATGATCTTACGGGTTTGGAACGACATGAGGGTGGGTAATTAATGACAGAATTTTTTTTTTTGGGTGAACTAACACTTTAAAGAGATCGTTTGCACTTGCCTGACACATTTCACATATTACAAACAGGCCTAACAAAAAAATATCACCTTCTTCACCCTTTTTGGAGATAATGATTGTATTTTAAGTAGGGCTGCCAATTCATTTAAGTATTAATCAATTACACAAAATGCTGATTAACTGACTTGCAACCAAAATCTTGGTGTTGCATGCTCTAGACCAATTGAGAAACAGAAACACCTAAATATAATAAAGACAAAAAATTATATGGAAGTCATTATTGTTTGTTTAATTTCAGTGTCATTTAACATATGCCAGAGAATGAATAAATGCATTTTTTTTTTTTTTATTATATTTCATTTGTTTATTATCATTATACGCCTAAATGTATTTTTACATATTTTTTGAAATGCAAAAAAAAAAAAAAAAAAAAGAGTTCAATGGAAAGCCCAGTCTTTGAAACTTGCAGATGGATACATAAAATGACAAAATACCCAACAGAAGCCTGTGCCAAATTGTTATATCAGCTACAGATAAGTGTTAAATTCAACAAATCAGAGAGGACAACTAGGCTAACCTATAATTGCATAATTAATATTCATGAGCCAAACCCCACCCATCACGCATTTGTTTTTTAAATAACATGATGCTTATGGTACAAGACACTGACAAAACAGTCCCATGCAGCACTTACTTAGTTCCTGCATTACATGACACTTCAGCAGGATTACAACAGCTAATAAAACACTGAAAGAAGGTGCTGAATGCCCTAGGCTATATTTCTAAAAACACAATTCATCAAGGTCTTAAAAAAGAACAGTTAAGATTTTGACAGATAGGTCTGTGTTTCTACGGTTGCCTTCGATATGCCCTGTACTGCTCTTTGATTTATTTCGGTACAGGTAAAGTTATTTCCTCAGAGAGGAAAAAAAAAAAAAAAAAGACAAATTAATCAACTGAAATGTCTCTCAAGGTGTTATGGAGATATGAGAACATATATTGCCCTTAGGTTAGGGTGAATTTATTTTTAATTGGGCCATGAGCTGCTATGAATCAGAGGCAGAAGTGAAAGGGCAAAATCTGACCCGCTCTGTTTCTGAGAATTGGCTCAAACTCTTAAAATGAAGGCCACAATGCCTACTGCCTCAAGTCCACTACTAAGCAGGCCTTTATCAGATCACTACCTCTGGGCTTCAGGCCAAGTGGATGGTTAAGCAATGCATGCATCTCTGGAAGTAAAAAAAAACAAAAAAACAAACACAAATAAGGTACAAATACAGAGAAAACTAGACCATTAACAGTCACAATAGCTTTAATTATTGTGTATTTAAGTAATGTAAGTTTGTGCAGAACTAATTCTATATAAAGATTCTTAACCACTTCACAATGTTATGCCCCCTGTAAAGAAAAACATTTCCAACTGATCCAACCAGATCCCGGAGCTAATGAACCCTTCCAGGAGACACAGGAGGCAATACGGTACAGGAAATCGAAGGTCTAGATGCACTTATTGAGAGAATTTCCCCCAGATACGCAGAAAACTAAGCAGCCAAGTAAATTATGTTAAGGAAAGAATGTGGTAAACAACTATATCAGATGCTCAAATTGGGACTAATTACAAATCTGTCGCATCCAATTAACATTAAATTCGCAGTGCAGACAAAAAAAGGCAAAGCAGTTCTAAATGTAAAGGACAATACTGTGGCAACGATCGACAAAAGTGGTTTATTATTTGTTCAAACGGTGAACTCCTTGTCGTGGTAGTTGCCGCAATACAATCGTCTTCGTGTAGAACTCATTTGCTGTTTTTTTCTTCACAAAGTGTGTAAAGATTGCAGTTTGTTAGCGGTGTGAAGTTTCATGTTTTACCCAACACTCATTCAAACATTTTTTATTTTATTTTATCTGGTCAGAAAATTAGCAAATTAGAGCTTAGCCTGATTTGTATTTATTTATTTATTTTTAATTTTATAATTCATTGAGAATTTTTGGTCACACTTTAGATTAAGGTCCAGTTCTCACTATTAACTAATTATTGGCCATGATTTTTGCCTCAATAAACTCCTAATTACTGCTTATTCATAGTTAGTATGGATGTTGTTAAGTTTAGGTACTGGGTAGGATTAAGGGATGAGAATATGGTCATGCAGAATATGGCATTAATATGTGTTTTATAAGTACTAATAAACAGCCAATATCCTACTAATATGCATGCTAATAAGCAACAAATTTTGATGGATGGATGAATGGATGGATGGATAGATAGATAGATAGATGGACAGATAGAAAGATTTCTCAGAATAAAAGGTGCGGATTAGCACACTTGCCAGGAGAAAGTGTTGAAGGTAAAAAACAGACTTATGAAAGCTTGCTAAAACAAAGAAAATCCTGCTGGAAAGAGTGATTAAAGCTCTTAAATGGATTTCACGCAGAAGAATGAAGTAAAAGAATGAATGAGATAAAGAAAAAAATAGATTTGCTACCCTGGATGGAAGATCTATAGGAAAACAGACATTCGCTAGTAGGGGGGGTGGAGGGTGAGTGTAACTGCCGCAGTGTAGACCTCCACTCTACTGCTCATTTGTTCGACATCAGCACACACCTTTTCCTTTCCAAAGTACCCTGAGACTGCCACTCACTTTGTGAGCTTCAAAGAAGCACCCACCGACACCAACATTTCAAACTCCAAAATGTCAACCTAGTTGATTAAATCGACAGACATCCTAATCTTCTGTTACCTTGGACCAAATGGGAGATAAATCCCCTGCAATCCCTGGAGTGAAACTCAGAAACTGCAAAGAGGCAGCAGCTTTGATAAGGAGCAGCACGCCTTTGGAGAAAACTGCTGAGGTGGCAGTATTGTTTGAATAAGAATATGTTTGATGTCATATGATAATTGCGGTGAAATGAGGCAGTGCATTCAGTCTTTTACAAAGGATGTTGTGGGGCATCCTGATGTAATGCTTTAGCCAGCCGTAAGACGGTAATAGGATAGGAGAAGGACAAAACAAAACAAAACAAAACAAAAACAGCACAGAGTCACTGAAATATTCCTGTGAAATATGGTTCAGCATGATTCGAATGATATAGACAAATTACATCAGCTCACAAGAAATAAATGAGGTTGTAATGAATCTGGTGAGCTTATCTGAATCTGAGAGGCTGATGCCGTTATGAGAAGGTACATGTAGCCCAATCAAAAATAACCAATCGATATTCATTAACAATTAAATGATGTAATGGAAGCTGATGCAATTTTTTGTAAAAATACTTTATCACAGCTTAATGTTCAGAGATACCAATATAAATGGTGGGACTGAATGTTTGGGGCATGTTGCTGAGGGTCGCAATCGTTTTTTTAAAGCATTGGAAATCTATTGTGAAATGTGCTTAACAAAATGGTAAACAAAAACAAACAAAAAACAATAAAATAATATTAATAAGTTAAATATTAAAGATACATATATTTATACAAAATATATGTACAATAACAACACACTATGTATTACATTGCAAACAGCAACAGTTCAAAACTGACTAAAATGACTAAATGTAAATTGAAAAGACAAGTAGTTACAGCAGTTTCTTGTCAAGTAGTATTTGTGACATTCCAATTGGTGCCACTAGGGCAAATTATGAAGCATTTCTCATGAATAAAATAAAAAAGTAGTGGGTCATATAGACATGGTGAGCACTGACCCATTACAGAATCAGGAACACAGCATGGTGTAACAAAGCTCACCACTAAATGCTCTAATCTGTGATGAAGCTGTCCAGCTCAAACCAAGCTAATCCACCTAAGAAAGACAAGCCAGATGGTCACAAGCAACTGCTGAAGTCCTGTACAGGAGCCTGATGACACGTCTGAGGTTCATGCTTCTATTTATCTAGTGCCTTGAGTTACAACCGTAAGCTCTGTGAAGAGGCAGCAGGCGGCAGCACCTGGTTCTCTAAAGCGGATGGGGTGACAGGCTTCGGCATTCCACAGAATGGTAACCTTGCAATTCCTGGAGCACCAAAGCACGAGGAGCGTGGTCACAGGGGTGTCATGATACACACTCTCCTATGGAGATCACCAAGCTTCGATCGCCATCACTCTCTGAGGAATGTCGTAACTCTAAATCACACTCACACGCTGGTAACTGCACACGCATAGTTCAAGGACTTTGACTGCTGCCCATGTTGGAACGACCTCATGGGACTCAATTCAGGTCGTGTGAGGAATCATTAAAAGAAAATTACCACCAGAACATCTAAATTATCTCTCAGCAGGAGCTGCATCACCAGAGGACAAGGTGGTTTTCGCTGCAACTACTCATGCGCACAGACACACAAAACTAACCTATAGCCCTTGTTTTTTAAAGAGCAAGATATTTCAAGATCTTTCTGAAAGTGTCATAGCAAAGCTCACAACCCTTGACCACAATTCCACAGCCACAGACTGGGTTAATGCCCCGCTGAACTGCGAAAGCACCCATGGGGGTGTCACTCTGGGTTAATCTCTGGTGAAAAAAGATCACACAAGCATCATGATAAACAATTTTATTACCTGCCCTTCAACACTGTCACATGTTGTTCTCCTTTGCACACACACCTTTTAGACTTATACCTCTGCCAAGATCAAAACAAGTCTCGGGCTACCCGTACTGTACTACATTTCACAACTTAGCTGGATTTTACTGAAGCTCTGTATTTAATCTGTATGAAGCTCACATTTCTTTTTGTTGTCATAGACAGAGAGGTGGATAGATGAGGGAAGTATTTTATGCAGTGTCAGACTTCAGACCTCTAATAGTGCCCCAGATGCGCCCCAGATATTACTTTCTGAGAGTACGAGTGCGAGGCGAACCTTGTTAGCTTACGCGATTAACGTTTATGCATGAGTGCCTCTGCACAAAAGACTTAGCCTAATGTCCTCCACACACTCTCCCCCATCAGCTTTTAATCCACTACCTCCATCGTTCTGAGATATGCTTCACAAAAACATGCCCTTTTCAAACTGACTGACCATGCTCATAAATCAACAGTAAGCCATATAATACCAAAAATGAATAAAATGAATGAGCAAAATTAAACAAACACCATAAATTGAGTGTCCATTGAAGCAATACAAATGTAAATGCATTTAACTGAATAAGTTGAAAACAAATCTCTCTCACTTCAGTTCCCAACAAACTTCACAGTTGTTAAGAGTTTTAATTGAATGTGATTAAAGAGAAAACATGGACTGTTTTCTAACGATCCTTGTGTAAACATCACAGCAACTCATCAAAGCAAGTCGCAAGCTAAACCCATTCTAGGAGTGTGGCACAGTTTTCCCAGGGTGCCCCAGGAGACTCAAAGGCAGCCAGAAATAGTAGCGAGTACGTAAATGAGAGCATGGCTAGCCTGACGTAACATTGGAAAAACACATGACAGAAAAGTCCCAGTACCGGCACGGGGCACTCTGAGGAGCATGCACCATGACATCTCAATGTATATTTGTTGCCATCAGAGAACAAGTAAAATAATTCTGACCATCAAGTGGCCGCAAATTTTCAGTACCTCACTACCTGTAAAGGGAGAACAGAGCAGAAGAAAATTCAAAGCGTGACTTACCCAGAAGATGAGGTTGAAGACAAACATCATGTATTTCAGACAGCACAGGCAGCCTCTGGCCATGTTGCACTTCTTGAACTCTAGAAGGAACACAAAGGATAGATCCAGATAAAAGACCACGTATTTGCTGCCTTTAGGAGCCTTGTACTTATTACTGCTTTTGTCGTCGCCAGCCGCCCCGCTCTGAGCAGCAGTTTGTGCACGTGGGCCAGTGGACCCGTAAAAGGCGCCGGCGGTAAAGCCTCGTCCTCCAAACGGCAGCCCGGAGGTGGAGGCTTGGGCAAAGTCTGAGTCGTGGCTGTCCACTGAGGGGCTACGGTGGATGGCGGATTCCTCGCTACTTGACTTCTCCATGCTCTGGAACGGAAGCCGCGTTCTTTATTTCATTCTCTAGCATGTCTCTTGGAATAGCCCTTGAGCAGAACCTTGAACTTGTGCTCTAGTGCTCCAGAAATACTAGTCTTTCTTTTTCACACAAAAGAGCAGGATTAGGTCAATCAGACAGTGGCTTTGCAAAATCGCTTTAGTGGCAGCTTGCACCGTAGCCTTGCTGTAATATCCAGAAGCATTACTCCCACGAGCAGGTGCACGTTGAGTGTAACTGAAGTTTAAGCAGTATTCCTTCACCCTACGTCCCTCTTTACCCCTCTAAAAGAGTGTCCACCCCCAGCCCAAGCAATGTCCGGCTTGGTTCAGCTGCTGCTCGATCCCACACTCCTGCCTGCTGACCTCAGTTGATGACTTCCCACAGCCTTCTAACTTCCACCCCCGTTCTCCTCTCAGGATTTTGCGCTCCGAGAGACTCTCTAGATCTCCCTTTTTTTTTTATCCTTGTTTGCCTGAATCAATCACGCTGCTCTGATTTAACCACTCTCCGGCACCACATTCTGTTCCTTGCTCCTCTCCTCCTCTCTCTGACTGTGCTCTCAATCACTGCTCTGGTGCTGATTCACGCTATTATCAGCAGCCGCATCTAGTGGGCATTCCCTCCCAACCTAGCGCAAAGCTCTCACCTCACTCTCTCTCTCTCTCTCTCTGCCTGTACTCCTCTCAGCCCCTCCCCTGCCACTCAGATCACCAATAGGGCAGCAGCTACTGGTGCTAGCCCCTCCCCTAGCCAATACAGCAGCTTTAATGTGCTTATCATCCCTGTGCTTTATGCCTATACATGTTCAGTGCTGTCAACTGTGCTGACTGGCCAGGGGCGAGTCTGGGAGGGCTACGATGAATTAAAAAAATCATGAGCTGATTGAAGAGGAGTGGGACCGAGGGAGGAGGGGGAGTGGGACCGGGGGAGGAATGGTGGGGTTGGATGGGGCTGGGAGATGAATATGAGACCAAGCACGCAGCTGCACATTTGTCTATTGCAAGGGACTGTGGATATGTTCATAAAAACAAGGAGCTTTGAGTTGCAATAAGTGCAAAAATAAGGATCTGAATTTAATAATTTAATCCGTAAGTTACATTCATGGGTTAATCAAATATTACTATGTGATATTTACAGAAAAGTGGCAGTGATACGAAACCTGTGATCATATTTGGAGGTTGGTGTGTGACAGGTGTTTACTACTGTAAAACCCTTTATCTATACTCTCCCATTGCCGTTTAAGAAGCATGGATAAACTGGCAGTGGATCAGCCTCAGGAATTATGGCACCATTTTAAGCATTGACACTGGATAGTTGCTTGAACACGAAACTTGAGTACCTGATGCATTGCTGTGCACTCACACCAAACATGTGTTTTATACATACTGTAGACTGTAAATGTGCATAGTTCCAATTTCCTTTAAAAGAGTTCATAAGTCAAGAAAATAGTTAATTTGGCAATTTAAGTTTTTCAATTTCAGTATCTAGCTTTTGTTAGAGAAACTAAAGTGATGTGTTGGCTTAATAACTTAATAGAAAATATTTACGGACGGACTATCACTTCCAAATCCAAAGAATAATTGCTATAAGGCTAAATGAAAGTTTACCAAAATATTTTCCTCATAATCAAAAGAGAATGCAAAATCATCTTTGCTAAATATAGTACAGTAAAATAATATAAAATATAAAATATTATATTATATAAAAATATAATAGGCTTACAGGGTCCCAGGTTTGAGTCTGACCTGAGTCATGCCCCAATCTCTCCAATCAACCCCATTGCTCATACTTGGATTTACGAGTTCACACTTACAAATAAGTCAGATAGAATAAATGCATATTTGGCGTGCTGTCCGAGGAGAGGGCTCCGGGCTCGGTATTCGGCCCGAACCCAGAGTACTCCCCCCATATTCCTGGCTGTGAAAGATTTGGCTCTTTTGGCTCGGCTCCCTTAGAAGAGCCGGCTCTTAGGGCTCTTCGTTTAGTATCACTCGGAGCCTTCTATTTTAACCCAATTTAGCAATTGTGAATGATGTGTGTGTTGGTAAGCAATTTTTTATTCAGTGTTTTCATAAAAGCCTTATTTTTTATGCATTTTTCGTTACAAAAAAATACACAATTACTATTATTTAACATTTAAAAAAAAAAAAAATTTGAACACAGAACCACAGCAAACAAATTAAATAAATAAAGATAAAAGTCTTCACATTAGCATTTAAATCCAGCTCCCCCGCCTCTCTCTGTCGCTCTGTGTACCTGGCCTGTACCACTACACTCGCTCTCTTCGAAGCGTGTGTCCACCTTCCTTCTTTCACATAATGGTATGATCCTAGTCTGTCATCCCATGGGATTGACCGCATGGTGTGCCCATCCAAATAAAGTCCCATCCCAAATAAAGATTCAGCTCTCCACGATGGGAGTCGGCTCTTCTCGTTCGCTACAAAGAATCGGCTCTTAGAGCCGGCTCGTTTACGAACGACACATCACTAGTGGTGGAGGGATGCTGAAAACTGTCAAGGAATGTTAGGTGAGTTGACAGTGAATATATATATGCTTCCTCTCATGCTGATAGGGTAGACAGACATGGTAATTGTTTGATGACGAGTTGATTGATTGATTATTTGAACGTGCTCCTCCCGAACTTTGTTTATAAAACATCATTTAAAGAACCATATAACCCTAAGTATCAACCTTTAAGGTGTCCCATACTGTTTGTGCTGCAAATCTTATATCAGAGTTTTGATCTTTCAGAATAAAAATTCAATCTCTTGTCATTCCAGTTTCACCTTCTGAAGGAAGTGGCAAATGAAATTCAAATGTATAAATTGAAAGGGAAAAATTCTTATAATGTGAATATTGCCCAACCCTATTTTCTATAAAGAAAAAATAATAATAAAAATATACAAAACTTAAACCATGATATATCTTCAGACAAGCATATCATAGAAACATGGAGGTGGACCACAAACAATGTGGTGTAAGCAACATTTGCAAGCATGTTTTCAATAGAAAATGTAGAAATCTAGTTCATTTTACTGTCACGCCTCAGAGACTCAAATTGTTAGCAGGCACTAATGAAGCATTTCAAGCTGCAAGTGTGAAACGGTTAATTTGGCTACTTAGATCAGCGAATCAGCCAGCTGTCATCGATCGTTGTGCTTCATCACAATACTGCCTCTAATTCACTGTGCCATCTTTCCTGCAGATATCCAAAGTGCACCCTGTGTTTAGTAGCATGATTCACAGCTTTAAACATCCCCTAATATCAATGCTATTGACAGCGCTATAGAAGGTCTTGATTGAAGAATCTGGCTTTATTCAGAGCTGGAAACCCCATGTGGAAAGCTCCACAATGCAGAGCCCTTCAGGTTGAAGTCATCAGTCTGCTAATGCCCGATTCAATATCGCCTGCGTCAATGCTGGCAACGTGGGTTGATGGGCGTTCGTTTGGCCACCTCTCGAGACATCTACTCTTGATTCTGTCCTGTGCAGAGGGCACACGCTCAAGACCACACGCCGAACTCGATACCCACAAGAGACCGAGCTCATACTGACTGACAAACCCCCCCCCCCAAAAAAACGCACACAAGCAAGCACGAGTTCTCTTGTGGGCATGGATGCATGCACACACACACACACACACACACACACATATACACACAAATGTTGTCTTTGAAGTTTGAGAAGAACGGCGGTGACGCAGGGATTGATGGGACTGCAATTTACAGCACTGGCCTAAAGCTCCAGACATGAATTTGTATGCCTGGATAACAATTACACAATAATCTCAGTTCTGAAGGTGAAAACATTTCAATTTCATTACTAATATTTGAATCTTACAGTATTTATACACAGTTGTATTTATTGTACTGAATTTTAAATATATACATTTTAATTTAAAAAAGGATGACTTAAAAAGGATGGACAAAAACAGGATGACTTTCATTGCTGTACAGTAATGAGATACCAAAGCTTGTTTTACTCTATAGGGAGTGAATTGTCTTTTTAGTACTGAAATAGGTGAAACATGAGAGAAGAAAACATGAAATAAATTGATTAAAAACTGATTTTCATATGACCGATCAAATTGCTATGGTTCTATTGCTATGGATTATATTTTATGGAACTTCTCAAAGGAGCAACTAACCTCAGCAGTTGAAGGGAAAAAAAACTTAATAGTTAATTAGTTAAATGTAAGTTAGTTTATCATATATAAGGAAATATACAAAAGATGAATGAGAGTCCATTTAAAATACAGCTACATTATACAAAATTATTACATGGCTTGGTTGAATTCTTACTGTGTGTTCACACCGGACGCGAACAGCGCGTCAAATTTGCGCCTGTCGCCTCTAGTTATACGCTTGACCACTTTGTGTCCATTCACGCGTCAAGAGTGAAATTGGCGTGACAGAGGCAAAAGTTTCGAAACCCGTTGGCGGCCATCTTTTTACAAGATGTCTGATGTTGATCGATCATTTATCGAGAGAGTCACCGCTCTGTATTTGCGCTGGAGAGCAGAACAGCGGTGTATAGGATCATCATCGCCGTATTTGGGTCCACCAGACCCTTCGGAGGCGAACCCAGTTTAGCGAGTTTCACCATTTACTCCAGGAGCTGCGTCTGGAATTTCAAAGTATAATTTTTTTCACATTTGTTTACTATGCATTTATCACTTGTTTATTTATTAAAAATATAGCCTGTTTTTCATGCAATAAACCCTTTAAAATGTGATTTTGAGCTTGTTTTTATTATGATTTTTATTATTATTATTATTAATTCTGCATGCAACTGCCACACACAAATATAATTCAATTGCAATTACAATATTTGATGATTTTATTTATTAATTTATTGCAAAACTGTGCAGCCCTTTCCTATATCTCTATCCATGATATTGATCCATAAAAGAAGGATGATTGGATGAGGGATGGATGTATGGATATACATCTATACAGATGTACAAACAATATCAAACTATACAGATAAAATAGTACTGAATTATGTATGTTACACACAAGTGTTACAACTAACCCCTCTGTTACCATTAACCCCGCATATGGGGTAAGTTGTGACATTTACACTTCTGCCACTTTCAGTGCAACTGTACGAAAATGGTAGGTCCTAGAAAAAAAACTTGCACACGCAAGAATCTTATCTTCACTAACTTCAATCTTAATTTGCTGCTTTCATAAGTTGAATGTCTTTAATTGCACTGCGCTCGAGATCTGTAGCTTTATAAGACATTATCTGAGAGATTAAGCAATCTAATTTTGCTGCAACGAGGATGGAATAGTGTTTAGGTCATCTGTAAAAGCTTTATTTCAGAAACAAGCTCTAAATTGTTGAAGATAGGGCTGTTAAAGACTCCCCCAGATGATAATAGTTGAAACAAATGTATTGGCACAATATATCTATAGGTTTTATACCTAGGGCATAAATGTATATCCAAATGCAGACGAAATCTCAAGAAATCACCCGCTGAACTTTTAAGATCAAAATGCATTACAGAAATTCCAGATAAACTGGAATTAATCCAGTGACTGTCATAACTGATTTACAAATGACGCAGACCAATTTGATATGGTTTATTATCCACTACAGCAGATTCCGTACGAATTTAAATTTCTCAGAAGAGCGAGTGACCTTACCAGCTGAGGGAAACATTCAATTTATGGGAGGCAAACAAATAACACCTGGATGCATAAATTAATTCAAGGTCATCACATGAACATCACATTCTGTTCAGAAAACCCATTTGAAAACAAAGGCCAAGAGGTCAAAAAGATGCTCATCCAATATGATTTTAAACAGCAATGAGTGGAGTGGTGTAATAATTACATGAATAAGGCCTTGGAAATGCAGAGCTAACTGTTCCGGGACACAGTTGCTTGTGTGTTGTGTACATATGCAGGTGTGAAAACAGCCATACCCCCAATCTAGACCACACACCTCCATGAAGAGAAAAATCTCTCTGAACAAACAAATGGCTGTCAGACATTTGTGCCTAATAACAGATCGTCTCCGAAAAGTCTGGCAATCGGCAGAGTAGCATCTCGGCAAAGGTTACAATTAGAAATCCACGTCAAAAGGCTCTCTTCAAACGCAAGTGAACAGTCGACACTATCTCAAGACTTCACTTAAGTCACATGTCGATTTCATGTGATATTTGCTGATAAGCCTGGCCTTTTGTGAAGTCTGGATAATTCATCAAAGTATAGACAGGTCGATAACAAGGTTCTCAATTATTATCTACAGAATAAGGGAAAAAAGATGGACAAATTTGGAGGAACACATCAGTAAAAGTGTCTGAATTGTATATTAGGGGTTTATTATGTGATAAAGTCAATATACTCTACTGCAGGGCGTCAATCAATAAGTAAAAGAAAACAAGACGTTGTTCTTTGTAATGCAGACAATGCATATAAATACTAATATACTAATACTAAAGCAAAGAAGGAAATGTCTGCATTATTGTGCTAATATTTGATTAGCTTCAAAAAGTTTTCATATGTGAAATATCATAAATCCAGCATATACTAAAATACATAGCATATATTTTTATTTTAGTATATTTTGTCTCCATTTAAGTCAAGAAAGACTGTTTGCAATTAATTTAATTATGTAACTTCTAGTGATTAACAGAAAAAATCATTCAGACCAAGCCTTTAGTAAACAAATAAACAAAAAAGCTCAAGTGTGGGCCTATTATTGGAGCTGTAAAGTTGTATAAACTGTAATTTTAAAGGTGAGACTACTGTTCAAGTTTGGAGATTACTTTAATTAAAACATTTGACATTTTCTATGACATTTTTATTACACTTTATTTCCAATGTGCTGTAACATGCAAACACATGCAAACATGCAAAAACCTATATTCTCTAGCAGCAGCAGATTCCTGCTGTGAAACTATAATAAAAGTATCGTTTCACACTGGCAGTTTTTGTCACACAATCTGAAAGAATATTTCAGATTGTCAGTATGAAATCCAGTTTACTCCAAACTCTTCAGCAGGCAGCATGACTCCGTGACCTTATGCGAACGGTGCCGGGAGACAAACGACAGGGCTGGGCCTCCTGTCAGCTCTGTGCTGACAAAGCAACAGACCACACAGGTAGGCAGGGCAAGAGAGAGAGAGAGAGAATGTGAATGAAAGAACAAGGGAAACAGGGACCCGGCACCTCAATCTCCAGTTTAAACAGCAAACCCACGGCCTCATCCATCAGCGTAACAGCAGATAAGCATGTAAGAGAGCGAGAGGACAGAACAACCTAAACAAAGTAGAGCAAACAAACTTCAACCCGACATTAGCATTTACAACCTCAGAGTGAACGCCTGGCCTGCAGAACATAACTGAAGTTGACTTTGTTCAAGCACTGTATATGAATTCTCTAATAAACAAGATGAAAAAGCCTGAAGCATGTGTAGATTAATGAGAAAAGCATGGCTTCCCACTTTTTGGTCAAGAGGGACTTCTCATCCCTTCAAGTCAACGGATCAGAGCGTCAATGCATAATAATAGTGTCTAACAAATTATTCACCATTATGAATAATTGCATATGAGAGAAAAAAAGAAAAAAAAAACTGAGTCAAATATGTCGGGTATTCATTCATCATCACTGAGTTTAATTGATGTTCACAGAGCAGATTCTGAAAAATAACTTTTTTGATAAAAGTGCAACGACACTGATACGCAGTGAATGTTGAACAGTGTACATAAATGGGCAATTAAAACGGCTAATGTAGGCTAATGTTCAGCCAACTGGTCATTATCACAAAATAAACCATGATAGTATCATCCAGAAGCGGTTTATTCAGAGATAATGACTGGCTAACTGTACATTATCTTGCTAATT
This sequence comes from Abramis brama, assembly GCF_963993115.1. Lineage (NCBI taxonomy): Eukaryota > Metazoa > Chordata > Actinopteri > Cypriniformes > Leuciscidae > Abramis > Abramis brama. Next base: position 29,709,112 of record NC_139971.1, read on the forward strand.
ACATGACTGTTTACCATATAAATACTGTATGGACAATAATTATTGATTTGAGGCGAAATTATTTTAGTATGCAAGAAAGAGGCTGCAGAGTGACAAAACACTTACAACTATATTTAGAAAATTATACAGATTGGTAGTCATGGAGTGGACAAATTGAAAAGCTCTGCATATAAAACAACCCCACAGGCTGAACAAACAGCGTCCCACACTGGAGACATAGGGGCTGTTTACACAAACAGCTTGGTTTTGGCCATTTACATGACAACAGCGTTTTGGGTGCCTGAAAATGCAAACTTTTGAAAACGTGTTTTAAAGTGCAAGTTTTCGAAAACGCTACTCTTATCGTTTTCGTGTAAACAACAAAAAAGCAAATTTGTGAAAACGGTGTTGTCATGCACAAACGTATAACGTGTTCTGTCTATAGGCGCACAGTGTTTTTTTTTATTATTATTAGTGACATTGCCAGCTACTGGCCTGTCATGCACAATACAATTTTTTTTTGTCATTTTCGAGGAACCGTGTTTTTAGTACATCTTTGTCGTAATTGATTTCAATGGAGTTTGATCTTAGCATGTTGCTAAGCTAATGGTGTCAAACTCTAATAAACAAATATGCATTGCATGCACAAATATTGGGTAAACCCATTTAAAATAGAAAAAAATATTTTAACAATTCTTTTAAGTATTTAATTGCAACTAACATTTCTCCCACTTCACTAAGCTTGTTGCTAAGCTTTATCGAATTACAATCAAGATGCCCTCTTTTTTAATTCTCTCATTTCTCTCAGTTTGAATGAATGATTCAACGACTCACTCAGAAAGACTTCACTTGTTTCATTACTGGATGAATCAGTGTTTTTGAACAAATCTATTAAATGATTCATTGACAAATAATTTATTTTAACAGTTACTTGTTGCCACCTACCGGTGTAACGATGTTATTGATACAATTTGAATTTGAAGCGTCAGGTCACTTTCAAAAGGTGATTTAACTCTATTTTGATCGCTACCGTAAACATAAGAGTTTATATCTGAACTAAAATCTTTTAACACAGTACTTCTTTGATAATTTGAATTATTAACACAAAAATAATGATACTATGTGGTTAAAAAAACTGTTTGTGAAGCTGTTTCACCTATACATGACAACTGATCTCTCTTGCAGAGCCAATGCAGATTTGAACGTTTGCTGTGATTGTACTTGTCAAAGGTTTAATAGACAGACATAGCCAAATCATTAACATTTAGGAATTAGATTGCATGGGTTTTTGAATCGAGATCGGGATCTTTTAACGATTAATTGTGCAGCTCTACTTTATGGGTTCAATGGCTTGTGACTGTGTAAGTTATCTCTGTACCTTATCTACCCCTAAATAGTTTATATTAGTTTGTATTAGGCATAGATAAAGTACGGCGGTGTAGCTATGAGGGTACTGCGCCAGTGAGAAGCTAAATGGACAATTTTTAAAATTAGTTCTAACAGTTTAGGCAGCTCAATAGTTCTTGGAAGAAAGCAATAACCAAGAACAGAATAACCAAGAACATTCAATCTACTGCTTCAATAATTACTGTTAAAAAGCAGCCTACAGTAGCTCAGACATACTTCAAAAAAAGTGGATTATTATGCTTCTTGAAGTGCACAGATGATGAAATCTGATGGAAACAGCACATATTCTTTTCCAGCACACAATAATATGGGATAAGTCAAAATCTGCAATGGGACTGCCAAACTGTCAAAAAGTTAGACCTAGCGAAATGGTTAAGATGACCTTCACTCATCAAATTGCAACAGGTTCCTGTTTGCACCTGCAGCCTAATATCTGCTCAGCATGGAATATGGCACTCAGCTTTGAGGCATTTTATAGTACAGCTATAATTCATCCATCAAATGCCAGTATGGACACAAGGTTGTTGTCTGCATATTACCTTCGTGTCCAGTGTCAAATACAAACTGGAGGACCGCAGCCAGAGAAACACTTCCCCCTTCTATAGATAGGCATAGTCAGTCATCCGTTACCCCCCAAGATTAGAGGAGAAAGAGAGAGCGGGTCACTTTTATTTTGGGAATCTGAGAGGGGGGTGAGGCGGATAAAAGTGTTGTGGTTTACGGCCAATGCTCCCCACCACGTGTGCATCCTTGGGGAGGGTGACGCCGGCCAGCCGGTTCCCTTCACCTTTTCCGAAGAACCTGCGGATGCTGTGGTCACAACTACAACCTATTTCCAGCTCTGCAGCTATGTGATTATACCAATGATCCCTTCCGCCATCGCAAAAGCCTATAAGGGGCAGTATTCCTGTGGCGCCTGTCGGGCAATTCGACACACACTTAATCCTCCTCTGTGTTTCATGGAAACAGCAATAGAAAACACATCAGGAGGTCTGGAGATAGAAACACACAAATGTCCACACAGGGACTGGAAACCTTTAGGAAAGTTTTGTAAACGGAGCTTATCAAGAAAAGAAGCTGTCTATAGTTGTTGCTTGCTTCTGCTGAAGGTGGAGTCTAGAAACTTTGGAGGTAGGCATAGTGCCCATTGGCTCCAGCCTCGTATTTGTGGTTTGCGGGGGCATTTTAACATGCGGTTCAATGCAAGCAGCTGGTCTGTAGGAACCGGAGCTGCTGATACAGCTCCTCGAGGTCAAAACCGTTATAACAATACATCACTGCCTCTAACACTGTGGATGCAACACAGCAGGAATGGCTTATGGCATACCACTCTTTTACCCAAAGCTCCATTACATGGAAGATTTATGTGTCCATTCATTAAGCTCGCCAGATTTAGTGTGGATAAGGATTCATGTTTCTAGGTAAAAGGGAAACATAGATAAGATTCAAAACACCAGATGCTATAGAGATTTCCCATCATGTACATCAAGAGGCAAGTTTTTTTTGTTTTTTTTTAACACATCAAAACTACTCGGAAAACTAGGGATGCACCAATATGAAAATTCTGGCTGATACTGATAACCGATAATTCATTATATTTAAAAGCAGATAACCGATATATTGGCCGATAAATCTAAATCCAATTTTTTACATAATTTTTAAGAGCCTGATTACAAAAACAAAAGTCTCACAAAACCCATGTCCCAAACACACAATTATAATGATGTTCTCATTATAATTGTATGTAGCCTATATGACAGATTTGAGCTGCACATGTTGCAGTTAACTGTAGTTTCCTTTTTGAAGTGATTTCAATCATATTTCAAACAATTCAAAACCATCATGTCGAACAGTACGCATCTGAGGTGTCTCAGCTGAAGGAAACAATCCATAATTTATCGGCTTTAATATATCGGCCAAATATTCTTATCGGGCCGATAACGATAACATTAAATATGAACATATATTGGCCGATACCGATATGGTGGCCGATATATTGTGCATCCCTACAGAAAACTGTTGCATACTAAGAAAAAACTTTGAAATGCCTTTACCAACCATACACTACTGTTCAAGTGTTGAGGTCAGTAAGATTTTTTTTTTTTACGTAATTTTTTTTTTTTTGTTCTTTTCACAATATGCAACATTTCAAAGCAGCTTTAAAGAAAGTCACACTGTTGTGTCAATAAAATGTTAATAAATGTTTGTTAATGAAGGGTTGTCAATTATAACAAATATCAAACAGCAAAAATAAACATGAGCATCATGACAAAAACTAAAAAGCGAAGGAAATTTGTAAAAATTAACATTAAGCTTGAAAACAGCACTCCTGTGTAACAAAAAAGGACCAAAAATGTGTATTTTACAAGTAAAAAATATTCATCTGAGTCACTGTAGTTCATATTCAGTTAAGCGGCTGAGCCCTCCTAAAAGAACCGCAATGTGGATAATAACTAGCTCTCATGTATTTCAAAGAAGAGTGTCTGCTTTTTTAGATGCACTATATATTTTATGCTTCCGATGTTTATAAGAGGTCTTCACTTCAAGACATTTTTTTTTATTTTGTATGTGTGTATAGCACACTTGTGGGCATAAAGTTAGAGGCATTAGGGTCTTCCTGGTATTATGAAACTATAAGACTCATAAATAAGGTTTAAAGTGAAGACTTCACAAAGACATAATTACCTCATTCCGAGCTACTTCACAGCTAATGAAACATTAAATTACTCATTATTTTGTCCACTTGTAATGATTATTAAGCTATGCTAACCAGGAGGAAATTAGAAGAGCACAGGAGACAAAAGTCACTGGTTACAGGCATATAAACCAACCAGCTGGCCTACCAGCATCGCAATATGGCCAACTCCCTGTAGACCATGATCTGAGCTGGCTTAAGACCAGAGACTCAAACTATGGCAGACGATAGGTCCTATGTTGGACTGTCCACTGTTTACTGAGGCCCAACTAAGCTGTTTGTTCCTTTACGGGGTCCGAAGAGGGCTGCAGATGGCATGGAAGGGCGAGAAGGACAGGCAGTGGAGCCTAACATCACGCCCCAGAAAACCTCAATTAGGATTAGCATCGGTGAGTCCATCCAATGGAAGATTAGAGATTCTCTCCTGGGATAGAGCCAAGCTTCAACAATCAAGATGGTCTTACCTTGAATAAACTCAAAAACATTCCACGATAAAACAAACTCATAGTTTGAGCATTTAAAAGTCTACTTGGAAGAACATATAGTTCTCAAAAGCTGTTTTTATTGATCATGAAATTTCAAAAGAAGTAAATATTATCACAGGTTTAATTTATTGAGCCACTAATAAGCAGATACCATAAGTTCCCCTTAAATTATTTGTGTTTACCTCCAGTAAACATTTTAATGGAAATTGCAACAGATTTTTTCACACCCACCTCCACAACAAGTCTGTACACGTTAACACGAAAACCATTTAGTTGTCACTGATACTAATGAGCATGTTCTACAAACATGTCAAACTCATGGTTCGCACAACATCAGCGGATAAACAAAAGTGATGAGGTTGTTAACAAGTCTATTGACTTTGAGTAATCACTACTCAAGTTTGGAAACATTCCTTGGCCCTCTGTTGAAAAAGCCTTTCCTGTACTCAGATACTTTGTCTGCATCCAGAAGGGTATTTCAAATTTGCATGTAAACTGCATCTAAAACGGCATGAAACTGCATGAAAACAAATAGAAAGCAAAGTTTGTTTGAAAGTTTTTGAAGAATTAGAAATTTGAGGCTTTATAGAATAGACTGAAGTTAGATAAATATAATGCTAAAACAATAGATAGAACTATAGATTGATAGTATTAGTTGGGAATCATGAAATTGCTCAATATGTTCATTCTATTCTGGCAAAAATCATTTGAACATACATCACGCCATATTATAACTTAGAAGCAACAAAAGAGACTAAAGCAAAACCAAGCAGCTGCAAACCAATGTGCAGACACCTGCTGACAGCTGAAATACATTAGAAAGGCCAATAGCACATATAATATCTTCTGCATACATTGACACCATCATTCTATACCTTGAGCAACAGTGATCTAGATGAGGTCTGACAGATCACCGCAAACTTCAGAGACATGTGTGCACGAGGAAAAATATTCAAGCTTTCTTTGCCACGATACCATCATTTTTAAATCACTCTCTAGAGGGGCAAATCCTCACTCAAAATGATTTATAGTATAACATTCCCGCAACCCACCGGCTAACGGATTACAATATCTGCCTCCCATGTGTAAAAATCATCATCTGTGTCATGAAAAATTAAGCCAGTTAGGGTGAAAAAGTGCGTTTCAGCCAAGCTATCGTCTGTCTTTGATTGTTCGAGTCATAGCTGGAAGTTTAATTTCACGCAGCCGATCTTTTGACATAAAATTGGATTCAACGTGGGGCTTAACTAACAGGTTGCAAAAAGCAGACCCTCAAGTTAAGAGACATCAGCCATTTGCACTTTTTTCATATTCTCATACAAACATCCCAGATGTGAGGCTTTCGTTAGGTTGAGTCACACTGCTAAGGCTCTCTTGACACTGCTGCATGTGCGCGCACATACGTGTGTGTTATATTGGTGGACATGGTGACTGGGTGATGCACTGCATATTTTTAATATTCAAAATTATATTGTTACCAATACAAAATTTACATTGTGACTTTGTAAAAATAAATATAATGTTTTTTTAGTTGCCTGTCACACTTCCTAACATGTGGCAGTTGACTAGGTTTATGCCTGTGTTAAGTATGATTCATGCTTATGACAGCATAAAGCATTTGTAATATATATATTTTTCATTTAAGCCTCATGATCAAAAATGCACAAAATTTACATTATTAGATTAATTTCTCTAACTTACTGCTTTTGGGCCGACCTATTCAATGAATCGTTTTTTTTCATGTAAATTACAAAAGTTTTCTTCCTTTAGTTCGGTTCGTTCACGATCAGATCGGCACCAAAACAATCGTTCCGAGATCAACTGAACGAGGTGGTCTTGGCCTGAATGAAAACAAACTCTAGGAGGTTCGGTTAAGCTGAGAAAGCAATCCAATCAAATGGACCAACAAACTAAGGTTATCATAATTTATAATGGGAAATGTGTTATATGATAAGCATTAGGGCTGTCAAAATTGCTCAAAAATGACGTTCGAATATTCCCTCTAAAAAACACACGAATATTCGAACTATTCGAACATCTGGTTGCGCATTTTGTCAATGACGCGCATTACATCAATAACAGGGCAAATTAATACAAAGAGACATAACTACTTGTATATGTAGTAAATTTAAGTTTAAACATATTTGACAATGTATTACCAACACAAAACCAAGTAAATAAACTAATGGCCAAGACCGCAGACCTCACTCTCGCTCACTCGCAGGCACTCTCTCTCTCTCTCTCTCTCTCTCTCTCTCTCTCTCGCCCTCGCGCTCACGCTCTCTCTGCGCATAACGGTTTAAATTAACAACAACAATAGGCACATGTTGAGTGCTGATCAAGAGTTTTGTGCAAGCAATTTAAGGTCGCGACTCTTGTCCCAAATATAGCAGGCTTTATTCAGTGATTGAAACAAATTTATTAACATTAATTGAAGTTTTACAGTATAGAACCGACATTGAACGCTCCGAGCGAGCTGTGCTGTGGTAAACATGGAACTTTTCTGTTTAACGTTAAATAAAATGAGGCACACAATTCCGAGAAATGTGACAAAGAAATTTTACCCTGAGGTTCATAAAAAATAAAGTGCTATTAAAAAAGAAAAAGGCTACTTACATTCTTGGTGCTTGTATTAAAAAAAAGGAAAAACTGACTGCAATTTATTCCATTGTCTTTTTAGTGCACTGTCAATTTTCAGCAGTGACGCTGTGCTAGACAGTGCGACTCGTGTGACCTGTCCCTCAGGCAGCGCGCGCGCCCACTCGCAAAGCAGACAGCCGCGCCTCTCCTTCCGCGGGCGTGTTTTTCCATATTCGAAATTCACATTCGAATATTAATTTTCACGTTCGAATTCCTGTTTTTTAAAACTATTCGAATATATATTCGAATTTAGAATATTCGTTGACAGCCCTAATAAGCATTCTGTGAGTGAACAAATTAGTTGTCACAGTTGAAAACCAAAGAGCACCTCCATCATATAAAATGTTGTTTAATTGCGCTTCTCAATGCATTGCAAGAATGCTGTGTATATTTCTGTGTGTATATATATATATATATATATAAACCGAACCATAAAAAAAAAAAAAATGCAACATTGTAACAAATTAAGTCCCAGAACAAAGTTTCAGAACAAAGCAAACAATCTACAGGTCTGAAAAAGCCCTACAACCATACATCTTAAACACAAATTATTTACTAAAACTACTTTACAAGAATAGCGGATCAGTCCACATTATGGCTGCTCTGATTGCAGAAACTGTAAAATGCAGAAATACATAAATATTGATATACAGTATATTATAAACATTATCAAAATGATGAAAAACATGACATATTGTAGCAATGTAGCCGCCTTGGTGTTTCACGGAGATGATGCTTAAAGCTTAAGGTTCAAACTTCAAACCCAGCGTCCTCACCATTTGAAACCATGTTGTGCTCTCAACCTGCCCACAGAGGTGATGTATTTTTAATGCCCTCCAGAACCTCTACCCACATTGACCTTCAATAGAATGAACATCTCCAGCTTATCTCCACTACTCCACATTAAGAAAACATAGGGCTTGTTTACACATGAGTGCATCTCTAACGCTTTGCTCTGGGCCTGAAATATAACAATTTGCAGTAAATATTGTCTACAATTGCACAACCATTGGTTTTATGGAAAACCGCAGCATATTAGAGTACCACCAGCCACGGCAATTTAGAAGATGCCTCACAGATAATCAAGAGTATGTGAGCATGTGGATTCACTGAGCCATTAAAAGGCAAAACTGAGGTTAAGTAAAATCAGACAAAACAGGGTTTTTTAAAGATGCAAAAAAAGTTGTAACTTTTGTTTTATTTAAATGCGGACACTTCTCTTGTTTTAATGTGCATAAAAATGTATTTCTTTATTTATGTACTTGCTTGATTATTCAGTTACTCATTTATAATAAAGTTTAAAAAAGTTATCTAGTCAGCTCACTAATTCCACTAGTTCTAGATGTCTGCTTTGGGTCCCTTGGCTCCAGGATGTCTGCAAATCTTTGCTATTCCTGATATTCCACAGGTGTGTGTGTGTGTGTGTGTGTGTGTGTGTGTGTGTGTGTGTGTGTGTGTGTGTGTGTGTGTGTGTGTGTGTGTGTGTGTGTGTGTGTGTGTGCGTGTCCGTCCTATTGGGCATCTGTAATCAGGAGCCTTCGATTACCTTTTTATTTATGAGAACCACCTAGATGTGTGAGGTTATTTATCAAAAGTACTGCATGAATTTCATGATTTATAGTTTCCTTGGCTTCTGTGTGACCTTAGAAATGCACCCTAGAACACAGACAGAAGCATAAAACAAAACTCAAGGGGATAAAATACATGTTGATGCATAGTCTACGAATGACAAGGACGTGACGGAATTGCGTCTTCAATTCAGGGTCTGTTCCAGCATTTCCCTGGTCCGTCTTTTTAATATTCAGCTTTAAAGCCATTTTGCGATGCTAATTACACCAAAACCTCCTTTTGTTCAAGATGACATGTCACCCAAGGTGAAGTGGCCTCATTTCAAACTCTGATCGTATGACAGAAGGAGCTTCATAATTAGCCGCTCAGAAGACCAGGACTGAGACACAAGGTTAAATAATTTATTTGTGTTTGTGTGTGAATAAAATACTGCAGGAATTTTGGAACAAAAGCAAAAGTAAAAAGCGGACCGAACTTAAAGGTCAAGCTGAAGAAGCTGTGCCTGTAAAATCTGCAACATCTGCACTCCTTCATACTCATGGCTTCGTTTTGCGTTTGGTGGCAACATTTCATTATTGTCGTGTCTTTCCACCTCAAGTCATATTTCATGGTGTTCCAACTAAATCGGCAGGGCCACGGAGCGTGGAACACACCTTGATTGAATTTTCTTTAAAGTCTGCTGACAGCGCAGAGAGAGAACAAGGAGAAGAGGATAAGAATGAGAGAGAAAGAATCCTCAAAAAAAAATACTAGAGGTAACAGTAAATATAGGAAACATTGCCTAATTTGTGAAGCAGGAAATTGTATTTCCCGACACATGTTGAAACTAAAGATCAACCAGTGGGAGACCTCAAAAACTGTGAAATTCATCTTAAGCAATTGTTTTAGAAATATTTACAAGGAGAACAAAAAGTAATTTGCACTCATTGATGAATCGTCCCTCACCAATGAGCAAACCTGACATCCCCTAGAGCTCCACGATTTTTCTTTTTTTTTTACAAAAAATGTGCCACACATGGGTATTGGGCATTTTACTTAATATGTACCTAAGCAATAGGAATAGATGAACCACAAAGAAAGAAAAAACACAAAGGAGATTTTAATTTCAATCTTGATTGCTTTCTCTGAGGCAGAAACTATTTTAATGGTAGAGAAAATGCTGCTTTTCAGATTTATTAAAAATCCAGTAATCTCACGTCTCCAGTCTAGAGTTTCCCAAAAGTTTCTATACAATGTCTCAAACTGTGCTAGATTTTACCAAGACAACACTGTAAAAAGGCAATAATTTCAATATAAACTTCAATATTTCTCAAATTCTCTTAAAAAGAGCAATCAGTCTGTGATCCACATTACAAGTCTTGAACTCTACACTGTGCATCAACAATCTTCTAGTTTATCTATTGAGTTCTAAAGAATTTAGGAGAATTAAGACAAAACATCTGTGACAAAAGCAGATAATTACATTCACGAGAGTCAAACATAATTATCAAAGTATTAAAAAAAAGACATCTGAGCAAAAATCCTCTAGAGATGTCAAGAAAAGAAAGGTGTCTATATATAAATAATTATAGGGGAAACCTATAGGAGAACAACCCCCGCAAAAACTACAGCAAGAACCAAAGAAAAAATCTGTTTTGTCTCAGAAGTATCTTGTATATCATTTGTGTTGCTTTTACTTTTTGTAAAGAATGTTTCGAGAAAAATATGCATAATTGTTTCATTTATTTCAAATGTTTCAATTGTTTTCATTAGAGAATCACCACAAAATCTCCTGAGCTTTAAAAGTCAAGTCAAGTCACCTTTATTTATACCAGTGGTTCTCAACCTTTTTTGGGCCAGCGTCCCCTATCCATTATCCAGGCCCCTTACCGAATTATTCACGTCTTTATTTTCTTCTTATTATTATCACTATTATTATTATTAAATCCATAACTTTTTTTATTTAAAATGTACAACATTTATGTAATGAGCGAGTACATCATGAATCCATTTTCCAAACCGTGTTTTTGTCTTATCCTGAATCACTAAGGTACACCTATAATAAGTGTTTATATTGGGACTATTTTAAGGGCTGCACCGCTTTCTCCTCATTTCCACAAGCGATTGCGCTCCCGTAGCATCTGTCGTTGCTATGCAACCATGAACTGCGCTCTCCATGACATCACGACGATTAAATATCAGCAAAGGATTAATTGATTTCTAAGCCCTTGCATTAGCTTTACTACTAGATATATTTATGGAGATGAGAAATAAAAAACTTCCTCTAACAAGAATAAACACATATGAACAATTAAATTATTATAGTATTATTAATCATTTTTAACTATCTTGAAACTATCCAAGCAGCGTTTCACGCTCTGATGTGACGGCGGAATTAATACATTACCAAAATGTGATTACAGAATATATTTAAATTATTCATCAAATTGTAATTTTCTCCTTACAGTCTTGCAAGTTAACAATAATGCATTAGCAATGCAATGGCATTAGGCATTGACATTAGTTAATGCCTAAAAATGTAAAAGATTTACCTTATAAATAGAATTTAGTTTAATTCATTTTAAAATTCGTCGCCGGAGTGAATGGAACATGATTTATTGAAAATATTTGAGGAAAATATATAAGGGGTTCTTAAGTCAATACTTTTTTAATGGCTTGTCAACTTTCCATTCCTCCGCTGCGTGATTCTAGTCAGCGCTGGATTGGTGTCAGCGCGAAACACATTTGAGCACGTGAATGCTGATTCTTGTCAGCGCTGGATTCTAGTCAGTGCTTGAGCGCTGGTCTATGACTGGAAAAATAATAGAGTCGTTGCAAAATAAACTATACATAGCTTACATGTCGCATTAAACTGTCCGATTTTAGAATGTTGTAGAAAATTATTTTGCAAGTAATTACGTTTAATCTTCTCTTGTCTGGATCTTTGGTGTAAACTCGTGAACGCCCCCCATGAACACCTGAACGCCCCCCTTTCAAAAATCTTGCTTCCAACACCACCGTTTTTCTCAGAAAAACACCCCCGTTGAGAACCACTAATTTATCTAGTGTTTTTTTACAATACAGATTGTTTCAAAGCAGCTTTACAGTGATAACAGGAAACTAATTCAACAAAGTTTGTTTCTAGAAGAAAATAGAGTCATAGTCCAGATTAAGCAAGTTTAGTGATGGTTAATTTTTGTTGTAAAAAAGTTATTAATTCATATATATATATATATATATATATATATATATATATATATATATATATATATATATATATATATATATATATATATATTAAGAGACCACTGCAAAATTTTGGGTAAAGTTAACATTTTTGTTGCAACAAGCAAGTTTTCATCCAGGACACCCTTGTACGTGGCTTGATTCATGCATCCTTCACAAAGACAAATCTGCCTGATTGCAGAAGCACCCCCAGATCATCACCGATCCTCCACCAAATTCTACAGTGGGTGCGAGACACTGTGGCTTGTAGGCCTCTCCAGGTCTCTGTCTAACCATTAGACGACCAGGTATTGGACAAAGCTGAAAATTGATGATCTGGGGGTGCTTCAGCAAGGCTGCAATCGGGCAGATTTGTCTTTGTGAAGGACGCATGAATCAAGCCACTTACAAGGTTGTCCTGGACGAAAACTTGCTTCCTTCTGCTCTGACAATGTTCCCTAACTCTGAGGATTGTTTTTTCCAGCAGGACAATGCTCCATGCCACACAGCCAGGTCAATCAAGGTGTGGATGGAGGACCACCAGATCAAGACCCAGACCTCCAGACCTGAACCCCACTGAAAACCTCTGGAATGTGATCAAGAGGAAGATGGATGGTCACAAGCCATCAAACAAAGCCGAGCTCTTTGAATTTTTGCACCAGGAGTGGCATAAAGTCACCCAACATCAATGTGAAAGACCGGTGGAGAGCATGCCAAGACGCATGAAAGCTGTGATTGAAAATCAGGGTTATTCCACCAAATATTGATTTCTGAACTCTTCCTAAGTTAAAACATTAGTATTGAGTTGTTTAAAAATGAATATGAACTTATTTTCTTTCCATTATTCGAGGTCTGACAACACTGCATCTTTTTTGTTATTTTGACAAAATTGACAATATTTTTTTGTTTTTTTAAACAAAATTTTAGAATTTGGGAGAAATGTTGTCAGTAGTTTATAGAATAAAACAAAAATGTTAATTTTACCCAAACACATATCTATAAATAGTAAAACCAGAGAAACTGATAATTTTGCAGTGGTTCAGTTCTCATATAATGGTGTCAATGCAGGCAGATCAATAATAAATATTAAATGTCCCCAACTAAGCAAGCCAAAAAGCAAGGCGACATTCATGAGATTTATGAAAAAAGAGCAACTTCTGAGCAACAAAAACATCCTCTGAGATTTCAGTTAGATTTCTAAAAACAGGTTCCTTTGCTAAAACAATCCTTGACGTGTGAACAAGACATCTTTCATGCAGCTTTTCACCAACGCAGTGACAATTAAACCTGACAAAAAAATGACAAATGAAAGGCAAGTGTAGCAATTCAGCCCGACAACTGTACACTGTGACATCAAGCTAAGCTTACAGCGAAAAGAAATATGACACAATGCACTATGACATCAAACTAAACAGAGGCGTGGAGGGGTCAGGAACGCCGTTCAGCTCTCTAGGTGATGAGAGAGATGAGGTGAGTTCTCACACTGCTGGAGCAAGCACAGCCCTCAGAATCTCACATTAAGGCAGTGATTTATTGGCTTTGTCAAGAGCAGCTGTTGCAGGGAGACAATGGGGCTCAGAGGAGCTTACTTGGAGGAAGGAGGCCCTCAGTATGTAATAAGACAAGGATAACACTCTGCCTTCTACCTCAGGGCTTTGACCCAGACTAGAGCATCTTTTCTCGGAGAGGACATCTATGGTGTGCCTCCAAAGACTTTGGAGGAAGGTTCAAGATGGCCAGAGAGAAAGTAGCCAGACGTTAGCCACATTTTGCCACACTCGCTCGTTTAATTTGATCCGGGTGAATATTGTTGGTGTTACATGGTTTGAATTTCAGAGTTGGATTGCACGTATTGGGCATCAGTTTACTCATTACAGCAGATTTTGTGCTCACACCCAAATGTACGCATATAATGAGTTTGAGCCGTCTCTCGGAACTAAATTGAGTTCTTTTTCACTGCTTATTGCACTTAAACAGTCACATACACACAAAATAATGTCAAAATACAGTTGAGAAAGAAAACGCAAGTGTAACTGTATAATCGATCCATGCCTCAGGTGCTGCCAAATTATAAGATAATATTAAAAATATCTATATGGCTATAGATATATACCCCCCCACCCCCCACAGTACCCAAGGTTGAAGAAACACCCATATGTACTTTCAAACAACAATATTTCTTGTTGTGCGTTATGTATGGCTAAATTAAGACTGCAGTCATCTCTTCCATTCATCTTGGGACCTCTCAGACCTTGGAATAGGGTGCCTTTATGAAAGTAAACACTGCACAGCACTGTGCCCTATTTATCCAACAAATAATTAAGCAGTAATATGAGCACTGAGTTTACATCTCTTTGTTTTCCCAGAGGCTCAGCCCATGCAATACGGCAGGGGCCTCAGTGTCTCTCAGCACTTGTATACAACATCACTGCAGCTGCGGTTGCATCGCCTTGGATGGATTTGGCCATAACCTACTCACTAATTGTTCTGCTTGTCGTGTGTGCATCAGCACCTCCTTTTTAAATATCAGAGTGACCTGTAAAAAATAATTTTTTGGCTTTCTGTCACACATTCTGTCTGCCATTCTCACACTTCTCCTCTTTATTCTACAGATGGCACACCTTTAGACCTCCCACAGTCTGTTAACTGACCGTCTGATGCATTGCTATTACACACAAAATTGACCAGAAATGGCTGTAACTGCAGCTTCTGATGTGGGTGGCTGGCTTTATGAAACTTCGTGTTTAAAGGGTTATTAGAGTAAAACGTTTTAGAGAAGAAATAATCATTGAATTTGTCAAAGTTTCCAAGGTTACAAGATGTCATGTACACTAACTCAGCCCATCATTGTCTGACTGTGGGTAGCCTTAGCTTTTGATGCAACTGACCAGAATTTAAATCTGTCTTTTTCCGAACTCATCCTTTTCCCTTTTCTCATTACACATCAGCTCGGAGAAGTGATTATTTGCAATACAAATGAAAGGGGTCATGAGAAATAAAATTTTCCTTGAGCTTTTGACATATAAGAGTTCAAGTTTCATAGCTTAAAACGTCCTATTTGTTATAAAAAGAACACTTCTTTAATCATATTGTGGGATACATATGCATATGACTGCCTTTAGACAGATGTAACAGACTCAGGCTTGGTTTTGGTTTTGAATTTGCAGACATTTTATTTTAGCAATCAACAGGCAAAGAGATGGTCAAAGATCCAGGCTAGTTTCAGTAAACAAAATAGACAGACCAAAGAGGCAACCAAGGCAAAAACTGTAATACAATAAACATGATATCCAAGAAACAAGCAAAAGGTCATATCAAGAAGCAGTCACAATGGCAATGGAAAGAATGCTTGGTAAGACTGGCAATACTTTGCAAAGTGTTAGTGGAAATGCTCTATATATCTAACAAACAGAAAGTAACAGTAGAAGAAATGGAGTGTAGTCAATATTCGGGTGAGGGCTCCCTCTGCTGGTTGGAGGGAGCAAATGTTACAGCCCCTTTAATATACTATTCGTAAAGTGGAAATAAAGGGCCCTATCATACACCCATCGCAATACGGCGCCAGGCACGACGCAAGTGTTTTTTGCTAGTTTCAGCCTGACTTAGTTATCTTTTTCACGTCCTGCTCCAGGATGTTAAAATAGGAAATGCATGGGGGCGCTGTTGAACTGACGATGGAGTGAGACGTGTTTGTTTGAGCTCCCGTCGAACTTCTTTTTCATTTTAAATCAATAAGCGCGCAGTACATTAAAACATCGACTAATCTGCTCTAAAAGCATTTTCGAAGCCGAGAGAAAGTCTACATTTGAGTGAATGGCGACGAATCTGCGTAAATTTCAATATACTGGAGCAGCGAACACGAGGCCTAGCACTGCAGGAAGTCATACTGCTACTAACACAGCGGCAAGAGCATCTCCACCACAGCTACGGTCAGCTAACGCTAAACCAGAGATGGACGCCAAGTCCCTGAAGTCGGAGATTCTTCTCTCGCTGAAAACTGAAATTTCGGCGGTGATAAAATCAGAAATGAAAAACGCACTTGCCGATGACTTCGACTTCCTTAAAAATGAGCTACAGGCATTAAAAGCAGAAGTTAAAAATAGCACGGCGGCAATTCACTCTGAGATCGACCAAGTAAAAACCACAGTCCGAGACATGGAGACCGGATTGTCAGCATGGTCAGACGAGGTGGTGACCTTGCAGACCACGGTGAACACCCTGAAGACGGAGGTGGCGGAGCTCCGAGACAAATGGGAGGATATGGAGGGAAGAGCGCGGCGGTGTAACATCAGAATACTGGGGGTGCCTGAGACGCCTGGTTCAAACTCCACGACATCGGTCTCAAAGCTGCTGCGAGAGGCGCTGCAGTTGGACAAGGATGTGCTCATTGATCGCTCACACAGAAGTCTGGCTCCAAGAAAACCCGGCGGGAAACCACGAGCGATAGTAGTCAAACTTCACTATTTCCAAGACTGTGTTGAGGTACTGAACCGGGCGCGCACCCGTGCTCCACTTCGGTACAACGGAGAGTCAATTGCTATCTTCCCGGATTATACTACAAGAGTCGCCAAAGCCAGAGCCGCGTTCACCGAAGTCAGAAAGCTGCTCCACAATCGCCAGAATGTCCGGTTTGGTATACTATTCCCAGCCCGTCTCCGTGTCACACACAATGGGGAAGAAAAATAGTTCACCGACGCAGAGAAAGCGATGACCTACGTGAGAAACCACATCATTCCCACAGAGGAGCGTGAGTGAGACTGTTTTTGTGTTTTCAACTATTCTGACAGTACTTTATCCGTTTTCATCCGTGGAAAGGCAGCTAAATTAGCTGCACCCAGTGGACTTATGTCACTGTTGTTAGACTGTTACAGTTTCACCAGCTTATGCTGTTAATATTCTTCTCTCTTTCCTTTCTTTGCCAGTGCTGACTACCCTTATTTATAAGTTTACCGTAGCCTAATAGTTCTTTGTTTTTGTTCTTTCTTATAACTTAATGGTTGCCTTACAGTGAAAGGGTATGTCTGACTGAATATGTTTCTGTTGATTATATATATATATATATATATATATATATATATATGATGTGGCTAATTCATAGTAATTCATACTACAATAACAATGCGCTGAATTGGTTTTCATGAACCGTTCGACGGGGGCCTGAATAGTTGGCTTTATAGAGTTCCCCAACATAAACACATATGTGTGGATTTGTTCTTGAGGGGTACCATGTTTGCCTTGTTTCTCTAGGCACTAAGGGGGGTGGGGGAGGGTGGGATTATACCAGACTTGTTTATTTCTTGGATTTATTTTATGTATGTCTTTCTTCCTTTCTATTTGCTCAGCCAGATGTAAATTTCAAGTGCACTAAATCTTTTAGTAGGTTATGACGGATCCTAAGTCTACTAGAGCGCTGGATGGACTCTCATCAGTGAACTTTGTGAGTTGGAATGTGAAGTCATGCTTGACTTCCTTAAATTCACTCCCCTTTAAAATTAGCCCCAAAAATTCAAATACCTCGGCATATGGATTACAGATAAACATAAAGATCTTTATGCTGCTAACTATCAGCCCCTGTTGTCAAACTTAAATCAGGATATCGAACGATGGGACCCCTGCCTCTCTCTCTGGGTGGAAGAATAAATACAGTAAAAATGAATATACTGCCCAAGTTTTTATATATATTTCAGTGCCTTCCCATCTTTTTAACTAAGTCCTTTTTTACGAAATTAAATAATCAGATATCAAGTTTCATTTGGAACAAAAAACCGCCCCGGATAAAAAGAAGTGTACTTCAGAGACCTCGCTCAATGGGAGGAATGGCACTCCCTGATTTCTTATATTACTATTGGGCGGTTAACATTCGAGTACTGTTATATTGGATGGATAACAATAATGACAACACTGACACTGAATGGCTAAATCTGGAGGGGGCATGTGTAAATTCCACTTCTTTAAAAGCCTTACTGTGTTCTAAGTTGCCATTTACACGGCCCATTTCTAACTTTACCTCTAACCCTGTGATTTTGCACTCAATCAAGATCTGGAACCAATTCAGAAGATCCTTTGCACTTACAGATCTTTCTCAGGTTGCCCCAATTGCACTGAATCATTGTTCCATCATTAATAGATGGGGTCTTCGATATGTGGTCCAGAAGAGGTATGGTATCACTGTCTGATCTATATATCGACGGCAGCTTTGCCTCCTTTGAACAGTTGGTACAAAAATATCACATTACCAAATCACATTTTTATCGATACCTGCAACTTCGGAATTTTGTATTCTCAAACTTTATATGTTCTCCCTTACGTCCTCCAACTGGCCTGTTGGATTCGATTTTTGATTGTAAATTAGTCAGAAAACGAACTATTAGCACAATATACGAAACATTATATTCTCATAACTTGATGCCTTTGGACTTCCTCAAAAATAAATGGGAGACAGATTTAAATGAGCAAATCACAGATGACACTTGGCACAAAATAATACAGGGAATTTTTTCTTCTTCCATCTGTCTTAGACATGCTGTCATTCAGTTTAAAATTGTGCATCGTCTGCACTGGTCTAAATTTAAACTTTCTAAGATCAATGCTGATATAGACCCCACTTGTGATAGATGCGGGCAAGATCCAGCCACTCTCCTACACATGTTCTGGACATGTCCAAAGCTCTACGCTTTCTGGCAGCCCATCTTTGAGACCTTTTCTAAGATCTTTGCAAAAAGGCTTACACTGTGTCCATTCATTGCACTTTTTGGTGTAACTCGGACAGACTCCCATCTAGAGATGTGGGAAAGAATAATGGTGGCTTTTTGCTCTCTCCTAGCTAGGAGACTGATATTATTGAAATGGAAAGACCCAGCACCTCCAACATATAGTCATTGGGTTAGAGAAATCATGTATCACATCAAGTTGGAGAAGATCAGATACACAATAAGGGGGTCTACTAGAAAATTTTACAACATATGGCAGCCTTTCTTTATGTTTGTTGAAGATATGGAAGCAGACAATATAGCAATGTGAACCCCTGGGTTTTTTTTTTCTTTTTTTTCTTCATTATCTGGCTATGTGAGCTCTGTATATTGAACTATGTATTTCATACTGTAAACACTGTTTGTCTGGTATTTGTGGGGGGTGGATGGGTTTTAGTTCTGTTGGATTTATGCTGTACTGTAAACTACAACTTGTAAAACTAAATAAAAACACCTTGATAAAAAAAAAAAAAAATAGGAAATGCATTTGTGCCTATTTGTGCGCCCACACGCACTGGTCTGAAAACGAGGTGTGTTCAGGCGCATTGTTTGAGGCAACTGAAATAGACTGTGCCACTGACCAACAAAAACCTGGTCTAAAGTCAATCAGGAAAAGCGTTCAGTCTTTCCGCTTACAAATTCTGCCATGTAAATAGCAATCAACCATGGCGTGAGCGCAACTGGCTTTTAAAGGGAGATGAGACATTGATTGGTTTATTGCACGTTACACCCAAAACACACCCATTACTCATTGAGAGAATAGGGACAACCCTTTTAGACCATGCGCTGCACAAGCCAACCATTTTTCCCATTGTTAAACTAGCAAAAGTGCACACTTGCACTGTGCGCTTTAAACCATGCGCTTAGATTGTTAAAATAGGGCCCAAAGTGCCAAACGGGTATTTAATAGTGGCAATAAAGTGTTTAATGGTAGGGTTAGGTGTTGGGGGGCTTAAGGGATAGGGATTTTAACAAATATAATAATTTACACTGAATATGTTATTACTGCATACTGTTTTATAATGTACTAATACACTGATGTGCAAATATTATCTGCCACTGTTTGCACTAAGTGTAAATAGCATCGAACTACTATTTACATTTAGTACCAAGAAAATACTGCTATTTTCGCTTGCAAATAGCCACTGCCAAATTTAGCCCCAAAATTATTTTTTATTCAGATGTTAGTGAACATATTGACAAAAGAGACAACTAATGACAATTTAAAGAATGCTTGGTATGAAATAATGATTTTTTTTTTTTTTTTTTTTTTTTGCATTTGTTTTATTATTAAAACCACAAGCTGTGAAAATAGCCTTGACAATGTCTAGGGAGTTTATTTTCTAGACGTCCACAAAGCCAATAGTTGAAGAAAGACCCATGTACACAACAAAAACATGTTCAAAAGAGGCTCTCTGCATGGCACCACTTACAGGATAATGGCTAGTTTTCTCCCGGAGAATTTTCCTCACACTCTTGATTTCAGTCACACTGAGCAGAAGGCACTGAGTGTGCTACTGTCCAGAGGAAGAGTATCGGAATAGTTTCAAGCAACTGAGAAAACCAAGCTGCCATTTCTCCGCCTGACAATACCGTATTCATGTGGCCCCCGGAGTGACACTCATACACACAGTGGCAGAAAAATTATGGCAGTCTTCAATGTCTTTCCAACTTTAAATTCAAATACATCCCAACATTTTTCATGCTTAACCCTAGAAGACACCAAGACGTCTACAGACAGCAAAGCAAAGAGACAAGGAAGGCATACAAATTCAGGGAGAAAAAAAAGTGCAAAAAGGGACTAAGAGAGATTTATAATGTTACAAAATATTTATATTTCAAAGAAATGCTGTTGCTTTTTTAAAAATGCATCACGGTTTTTCTGAAGGATCCTGCCCCTTTTCAGTGCTGCACTCCTTGTCTTTTGACTTCCGGTCTGTATTTTCACAGCGATCTTGCGTATTTATGAATGAACAAATCGTTTTAAAATCTTCGCGGTCTACTGACATTTTTTACGACATCTGCTTTAAACATTACAATCCTCATGATAACTTTCGTTAACTTTACATTAAGTAAATCCACTTCAAAAGCTAATTACTCCTGGACAGCACTGCCATAGAAATATACAGAGCGACTGCAAAAACGGAAGTTAAAAGACAATATTCTAAAGATGGCGGCACCCTCGTTTCTCTGGCGCATAAGGTCTATAGAGTATTATGGTCAATTTCCCACATGATTTTGGAAGACTATGGGGGATGGACCTCGGTCCCTCTAGGGGGGTCCAGGCTGGTGTGGCTACATTGCAAGGGCTGAATTTATGAACCAGTCTGCCCCCTGCATATAGGCCTACAATATACATTATTCTCTGTATCGAATCATGTTATCTTGTTACCCACCCCCAGCCCCTAATATTTCAGGCTCAGCCCCTGATGTTTTTAAAACCTAGAATGCCCCTTGAAATGACAGGAGGCAACTCGGAGTAACTGCCCTCTAAACCATCAGGAATCAGCGGTGAGAAGTAAGGTACACAGGTGAATGTTTATTTTAGTACACTTCACCAAAACCACACTACAAAAGAATCGTGTAAAGCAGTAAACCTTGAGATTATTACTTGTTACATTAGAACAAAATAAATGAATCTGAGAACATTGCCTATACAACTAAATTAACGATAACCTACATATTTCGTAATTTCACTAAACATTTTCATTTAGTTTCGAGAATTTTTTTTATAAAACATGAACCATTTTTATTAAAAGGGCTTATGTCTGCTATTGTAGGCTCATTTTGTAAATTTAAGCAACTACTAGACGCACAAACTGGGTGCCGGTGTGATGAGACGTATATGCTCGACCAGATTCGGCTCAAAGTCGTGCATCTTCGGATGCGGAGCCGCGTGCACAGTTACAAAATCTGCCGTGCACACCGCCAAGCGAAATGGGCCCTTGCGCACCTTCGCGCTCGTATGGACGCAGTGAGTATAAACCAAGCTTGAGGCGCCAGAACTGCAGCTGATAGAATGTGCGCTGTAGCACGATACTACCATATTTCTTCAAAAGCAGATCGTGGAGAAATTAAATCATCCACGATCAAAAATCGTGATATTGCATAAGCAC
Source organism: Abramis brama (assembly GCF_963993115.1). Taxonomy (NCBI): domain Eukaryota; kingdom Metazoa; phylum Chordata; class Actinopteri; order Cypriniformes; family Leuciscidae; genus Abramis; species Abramis brama. The sequence continues at coordinate 29,730,956 of NC_139971.1, forward strand.
AAGTATAAAACGACTGTTATCATGTCTGAAAACAAACACAAGTAACGGAGTTTACAAAACTGTATCGCACGCGTGCTACAGTGGTACATTTATTCATTGCACAGACCAATCTTTTCGTAGATATATATGACACACTGTACAGCCCTGTACAGGACCCTTTTTAATGAACGTTTGGTGTATGTCTACTAGGCATAGTGATGTCTGAACATCTTTACCAAGCGCAAACCAGTACAGAAGTAATCAATAAATTATCGGGGAGGTTCGTGCCTTTTTCACAATTATTTTGGAGGGTCATAGAAAAATGTATTGCTGGCGAAGGGAGGGGCAAGTCTAGCCTGGCAAGCCAGACCTACATCAAGATGTTAGGTCTGGCAACTCACCATTGGCATGGCTCAATCCGAGGGGCGGGATAAACGGTTGTCTCTCAAAATCCCTCTGCACGCAATAGGATAGCGCTACAACCAATCAGAGCAACGAAGAAGGCTAGTTGGTATATTAAACTTTTGCCGTATCCAGTCGGCAAAACTCCGAACATATCTTCCTTTTTAAAAAAATTTCTTTGCTCTTTTCTCAAAGAAAAGCTTAACTCCAAGTCCTCCAGAGTCGCGGCCAAAGCCGATTCGAAAGACCACTGTTCGCCAGCAGCAGCAGCCATTCTTTGTTTTCAAGTAGCAGGGAACCGTTGCAACTCTGTCGTCATTATGTTAAGCCCGCCCCGCCTACTCTATACACGATGTGATTGGCCTGACCTGAGTTTGGTTTTTCCAGCTCGAAAGTCAACGGAGAGTTGCTAGACCACACTGGCTGCAAAATAAATTTTGCTGCCGCTAGGGTGCGTCTAGATTTCTAGGCTAGGTCAAGTCTATTTTGACTATAGATCTCAAAACTCCTCCAGTAGCCCCTTAAAGGGGTGGTTGATTATGATTTCACTTTTCTAACTTTAGTTAGTGTGTAATGTTGCTGTTTGAGCATAAACAACATCTGCAAAGTTACAATTCTCAAAGTTCAAAGCATAGGGAGATATTTGCTTTTAAAGAAATTGTTTTTTAAGGACTACAACAAACGGCTGGTAGGGAACTACACGAGCTTCCTACCGGGTTAGTGACATCACTAACCCTAAAATTTACATAAACCCTGCCCGAAACACGATTTACAGATTATCATAACAGAATATGCTAAACAATGACTAGAAGACAACTACACATAAGGTACATAAATTCATCAACTAACCATTCAGAAATGTCCTGTTGCATTCTACATGTTGTCCCTTCTTCTTTAGTCTCTCCATAATTGTCTAACTCCGGTTTGAACATAAAAGGTTTTAGAAATTATCAGTGCATGTCTGTGTGAGTGCAAGCTGTTGTAGCTCCGCCCTCTGTGCCGGGAGCAGCAGCTCATTTGCATTTAAAGGAACAGACACAGTGCGTTTTTGCTCACCCTCAAAAAGTGACAATTTTAACACACTATATAAAAATATCTGTGGGGTATTTTGAGCTAAAACTTCACATACACACTCTGGGGACATCAGAGACTTATTTTACATCTCGTGAAAAGGGAATTATACCACCCCTTTAAATAAAAAACGAACAGTCCCTTATGAGAAGTTATAAAATATTTTCTGTAATTAATTGAAAGCGCTGATGCTGGTTGTTGATTATTTGCTTGCTCTATGAAGTCTCCATAGATGTTCATTAGGCAAAATCATTTGTGCAATCACTTAAAATTGATAGAATACAACACCTCAACAAGCAACACAATTAGGTTTCATTAGTGTGAGTAACAAACAGTATGTAATAAGTTGCATGCCTTAACAAACAACATTAATGAATGCACTGTACTTCAGCAGAGTCAGCAGAGGTGGGACACAGAAGTGAGGGAGTGTATGGCACATCTGCGTACCATCACAAATCCAAACACGGGGACCGGACACAGAGGGTGTGAGCTTTCACACAGACGGATGTATTTAATCCTCCCTGAAAATGTCGGTAAGTGAAGCAGTTGTCAAAATGCAAATCAGAAACGTAAAGTAGTGGGAGTTTAATTTGGGCCAGAGGCTTCATATGTGCAAATCTGGCATCCCGCCTTGGGTCCAAACGTAGCCCCGACTGCATTTTAATGAACAGCTGCTATGCATTTTTCCCCTCCCTCTTTCTCAGTTTCTCCTAGTTTCTTCTCAAATGATCTATGATAGATCGTGTAATACATGCACATCGACAGGCTTTGCTATCTCGTCCTACCATTAAAATCAGTCACCTCAGAGAAGACCCACTGAACGCCCACTTCATCAATTTCCTCAAGATTATTTTCATCTTCTGGCCCCTTCGCACATGCGCACACAAATAGAAATATCATCAAAATATCAAATATCAGAATGCTGTCATAGAAAGCAGCAAGGACACTCGTTATTCTCGGGAAAACTCTTGAAAGTTTTGAAATAGCAGAGTGAAAGAGGTTAAGGAGGAGGTTGTCAGTACGGAAATGAAGTGAACGGAACTGAAGAAGCCCTTGACCAGATGGAGGTAGGAGAGTGTTGAAGAAAGGAGATGAGGATCATTAAAGAGAGATGGAGTGGTTGATGGAGTGTTTAATGATGGGATGGATTGTGACTGCAGATTCATGTGCTGATATGGATTGCTGAGTTGAAGTGTTATGTACTTAATATTCATTAAATGTGTGATACAGTGGATAAGTCTCCATTATGAGGGGGTGGAGTAGACCAGGTGTAAACATTACTGGTAACCCTAGGTTTGCATCCTGTACTCTTGCACTAGTCTTAGAGAAGCAGACAAACACAAGCAGACAAAAGCATATTCAATGGTCAAGTCTCCTCAGAATTACCATAATTACGAAGTGACAACTCCAAAAAATATGGCCCTTCTATGCCATTGTTTGTAATGCTACAAGTTCAAAAGCAGCTTTGTTGTTGATTAAAAGAAAATAGGTCATGACTACATTAATTCACCTTGATAACTTGCAAAATATAAAATAACTAAGAAATGTGTATATATGTTGGTAGGAATTAGGAAACATAACCCTTCAGTCCCTATACTCTTCAGTCTTCAGTACTCTTAGTCTTCAGTGTCACATGATCCTTCCAAAAGCATTCTAATGTGCTGATTTGCTACAGAAGAAACATTTCTTATAATTATCAATGTTCCACTCTGTCTCGTGCACAGTCGTGTCCAGCTTTCGAAGTATAATCAAGCACGGATGAACACGGATGGATATTTTCGACACATGCACACAATTGCTTTTTTTATACTCTACCAGACATCAGGGGGCAGCAATGTGTCAGCTCATTTAAAGGACATTGTCTGCATTCAAAATGGCGTACTTCCCTACTATATAGCAGGCGAAAAACAGTATGTGACAAAAGTAGTATGTCCGAATTCACAGTACTCATAAAAGAGTAGGCAAAAAGTACCCAAATGACCTACTACTACCGGTGAGATTCTGAAGTGAGTATATGATGAACACTTTACTATCCCATGAGGCCACGGGAGAGGATTTATGAATGGCAGTGAAGCAACATAACTGACGCTGGTAGGTCACAGACAACATGAATGTAGTACGTCCAGTTTACATTCATACTATATAGAACATACTTTTTTAGCAGTTGTGAAGTAATTAGTTATTCAAAATAAGTACCTACTCAAGAGAGTATTCAATTTCAAACGCAGCTAGTCACTTGGAAGGATAGATGAAGAAAAGTAGCGGATTCGCCATTGCATGCAAAGATTAGAACAAGAACCAAAACAAAAACGATGGAGAAATATATGCTGCTTTGTTTGCTGTTTCGCTTTTTATGCACTTCTTCAAGTACTGCAAAGTACATCACATCTGTGAGTATTGCCTAGAGTATTGCATGCAGACGGTGTGCACGGACATCCACGGTCGCGTACACGGCTGAATTATACTTTTGGCTTAAAGCTACCATATCAAATGACCTGGTGCAGTAGTCTCCATAGACCAGCTGTATTCAAATGGCGATTCCGGACCGTGGCTTGGTTCCACCTGGACTGCGAGACGTAATTGCACCATTTTACCGTTTCTACACATTAAAATGAGCAGCGAGTCAAAACAACGGAGCGGTTCACACCACGAGCACTCAGGGTAATTTACGGTAATGGTCTCTCTGTGCTACATCCTCTAATATTTTAATCTAGAGCAAAACACTCTTTCCATTCCGTGTGCATTGCTTCTCTCTCCCACTAAAGATGTAAAGCTCCATATTAAGAGCTGCAGATGACTTGGTTGTTTTAACAACAGTAACAGAAACATACTTTTGCTAAAATGCTGCTGAAAATGAGAATGCAGAAACTCCAATTATTTTTATCTGTCAAAGATGACTCCGACCATTTAACTAAACCAGGTTTGTGACAAGTTAACGCATGGCACCTTTAGACTTTTGTTTTTTTTCCCAGACATTTAGTATTATTAAACAGCATATTATGAGCATTTCATAATAAACAATGTTATAATTTGGAAAATTATTAAGAGGTGGCAAGGGATGACAGACAACTTTGAAATAACTAGTTAACTTTGTTTTGTGCTCATGATGAGAGTTTTGATTATTAGATTATGTACATTGTTTTTAGAAGTGTATTACTTTGGGCAAAACATTTAAAATGGTCCATACTTTTCTTAAGAGGTTATAATTCTTATTCTCATTGAAGACTATTTTGAGTGTAGGATTTTTTCTTTTATAAAGAACTACAGCTGCCCCGATGGAAATGTATAACTGTTCCAAAAAAAGTACTGTCTGGACATCCGCTGGGGAGGAAATATAGAGACCGGACCTCTTGGAACTTTAATTGAATACCCCTGCCATAGACCATAGTCAAAAAAGTCCAAAAGTAACTGGCTGATTATCATACTCTTTAAATAAGACTTGTCAAAATCAAACTGATAAAACAAACCTGTGCACCCTTGACTCATGAATTAATTACGCAGCAGGCAGCCAATTACTCTGTAGCTTCCAATTTCAGACACTTTTCTGTGTGCATTAAATTTTAGCACGTCCATGACCAGGGCCAGCACAAGTTCAACTGCTGCTCTAGGCAAAACACTGTCGTGCCACCCCCACTTCACTCACAATTAAACAAGATCTTTAAGATGCTCCTACACCCGAAAACCCCTTGCTTGTGTGTGAACAGTTCTTTGCATCTGTAGCTTTTCGTATATAAATAATATGCACGTAATAAGGTGAGCCATATAGCTTCTCCCCTGTTTCTCTTACACACAGAAGCCTACCTTTCAGAAGCAAGTCTCATCACCAGTGTATTCACATTTTTTGTATTCACATCCGGTAAATTTTATGTTTCAAAGACATTTTTGGATGTACATCAGGATGTTTTGCATGTAGACTAATTGATGCCGCCCTAAAAGTGGGGTGGGGGCGGGCAGGAGTTGCACTACTATGTAGAATGAAGGAAAGTTCATTAATATTTAGATTAACTGATGGGGTAACTAATGCAATAATTCCAAACGAATGTCCAAAAATAAATAATAATAATAATTAAATTAAATCTCTCTTTCTTGCCGCCCTAGGCGGCTGTCTAATTCGCCTATAGGCACGAGTCGGCCCTGTCATGACATCCTGCAGACATGGCTCCCTGAGGCTGAGACTAAACTTGAACAGAACGCTTGAGCCCAGGTCGCTCCAGGATAACTGTCTGTGGGCCTGGTGGGTAATGAACATGCTTTTCCCTAGAGCTCTGTTTGAATCTCTCTTAATTTATAATCAATCTTCCTGGTGTTTCCTGTCTACTACCACAACATATTCCTGCTCTAAAACATGAGTTGTCTACATCCACTATGAAAGAAAAAATGCACAAAAACTTTACCCTACACTGTGTCATTTTTTAAGTTAATTCTTAGCAAAAAACACTTTGTTCCTTCAAAATGATATGTGCTCATTAATGTGTAATTACTTCTACCAACTAATCAAGTATTCTCGTAAGCGTAGAATCTGCCATTTAGAATACATACGAGCAAGTCGCTTGAATGGCGGCAGCCATGTTGCGCCACCATCTTGAAAATACATTAGCCAAAGAGGGACATGCCTGGAAATTCAAGCTTCGCCTTTCGCGTTTTTACACTCAGTGGCACCGTGACGAATGCGAGGGGGAGATTACTCGCGACTGCTGGCAGATTTGAAATAATACGGCCACCGTAGGAGTTAAAACGCCCTCGGAATGGGAGGGGTTAGAAAGTAATATTCAGCTGGTAGTCATAAACAATTCCACTGCTAGATGGGAGAAAATCCTACACAGTGTAACTTTAAGGTTACAACAGCTTGTCACTGGGGACAGCTTTGTACCTCATCTATCTAAAGGCACCCACACACTACACGATAATCGGGCCGATTTTGAGTCCAATTCTCCCCTTCCAACAATCCTAGGAAAAGTCCCGATTATCTTGATGGTTCTACAGATTATCTTTCAGATTTTCCTGTGGTTTGAGGCAAGTTAAGAGTGATTGAATCTGCTCGGAAGAACATCAGGGCCACACCGATCTCAAATCGCAAATATCCAACATGTTGAATATTTACGATCAGAAATCCTGTTGTGTGGGGGAACCCTGAGGACAAACGCGCACGCAATCTGAAGGTTGGCACGTGTAACGAAACGATACCCAATCAGAAAGCGAGCTTATGTATGAAGTTTGTGATGAATTTCACTCTCCTCCAGCTCACTCTGTAACATGTAAAGTCCACGTTCATGCCGTCTCCATGACTTCATCCAAATATTTTTCTTTCTTTTTTTTACGCAAATTTTCTAAATACTATTATCGTCATGCCTTCTCGCCCGTCGTCTGCCATGTTTGTTTACTCCAAAGTCATGTTTGACCGCTGGAGATTTTGCGAGATTTCCTGTGTTCACAGTCAGGATTCTGGTTGTTTGTGAATGTAAATCTGTTAGTGTGTGGTGTGCTGATGGTCACATTGGGGGATGTTTTCAACATTAAAAATAAATGTTTCTTGAGCACCAAATTAGCATAGTATAATGATTTCTGAGTTGCTCTGAACATACTCACTAAAGGTATCACAACAGTTCAAATGCTTACTCATTTGAGGATAAATGACAGTTTTAATACTGCCTTATAAGAAAGATGCATATTGTATACACGTAGGCATCTCTTCGGGTTTTGGAGCACAGCTAATCTGTCAAAAAAAAGGCATTTTTTTGAATTGTCTCATTGATTTATTTCAAACAAAAAGCTGATGTGTTCAAGCAAAAAAATGAAGACAGAAAAAGCCCTTACAGCTATTGTGTTGTTGAGGGGAAAACATCATGTGTATATTGTGTATGTATGAGCAGAGTGTCTTACCAACATGCAGTACTCCAGTTCATCGACCACACCGCCTCACTTTTCTCTGGGGTGGCCATCAGCCTTATATTTATAGGTATGTTTAAACGCACAGCAGCAACACTGTGCACCAAGTTCCCAACAAACCTCAAGGTTACAAGAGGTAGCAGCACTTTAATGCTGCCATGTGCTCTCGCTTCAGTCTCACTGCATTGGCCCCGAGGGTAAGAGCTGCAAAGCCAGTTGCATCTTCAGCCACCATTAGTATTCCATTCATAACTTCGAAGTATCTGAAGCCTTTCCCAATACTGTCCACAGAATTCCTTTACAACTTAACATGACTACCAGATCAGATGCTACAAGGGCCAAACTCACAAAAAAAAAACATGTTCAGGGCACATTTCTCCCTACGGTCTTAAAGGAGACATATCATGCTTTTAAATTGTTCCTTTTTACATATAACGTTAAATCATACATTTGTAGTCTATATAAAGCGGAACTGCAATGCTTGGGTCTGAATTCCTCATTATTATAGCTCCACAGACCCCTTTTCTGATGTGCGTCTGAGAGCAACTCGTTTTGGTGCGGTCTCTGTAGTTTGATAGCAGAGATACGATTATCTAGCGGCACAGAAACGTTTTATTCACGTTATTAACAAAATGTCAACAACGGAAGACTTGTCCAGCCAGCCTTACATGTTCGAGCCAGAGTCGGAGCCGGTGCGAGATGAAAATGAAGACGACGAACCTGCAGAACAACGTCTTCATATGGATGTATCGCAATGGTGTGTTACTGTATTTATACATTAAACTTTGGTCTTCCGACCTTTTACCACCGTGTCGATTTATTTTGATTAATATGTGCGAGGGAGAGAGAGCAAGACAGCGTCTAGTTTGGAGACGGTGATGTCTTGTTTACACTTTCGCCTGGCTCCGAGAGAGAGTGCGCGCGCGCGCTCGTTCTTTCAGTTAAACATGCGCCCTGTCACGCGCGGCAGTTCATCTACATTAGACGGTGTAATGAAGCGTGTGGGTTACTACATCCAACAACCGAACATTTTAACTTACCCTCTCGTAACTTCTGCATCCTTTAGCTTGGACTACAAAATTGCAGCGAGAAATAAAAATGGCGGATTGCTCGAAGTGGTGGGCCGGAAGTCAATGTCCTTATTTGGCAGTTCCGCTGCAAATACTGTGACGTAATAGTTCAAAAAACGTCATAGATAACAGAAAAATCGGAACAGGTTGAAAAATATGACCAAAACAGAATATAAAGATATCAACGAAGCACCTGAAGAGAATAATTTCATATTTTCTGTACTTCTAAACACTCCAAATATACAACAAAATGCATTTAAGGGCTAAAAAAGTGCATTTGGCATGATATGTCCCCTTTAAAGGGGGGAGAAACACACACACACCACATACGCGCACACACACACACACACGTGTAGGGAAATATGGAAATAATTATTACCATGATGTATAAACTTTTGAATTTTATTCACCATTTAATACACATACACAGACTCATTGTTGGTTAATATTAGGTAATGCATTAACTAATTTTAACTAAAGGGACCCAAATGTAAAATGTTGCTGTAAAATCTAAAATGGCTTTTTTTATCTTCTTTTTACTTGGGGTAAAATAAGACTGGATCCTGTTTCATTACTCATTTATTTATTTTCTTTCTTTCAAAATGGGAGAACTGCAACAGCTCATAATTGATTATATTGTTTTCCTTTTATCAAAATATTTTTTGTAATGTCATTTGTTTCTACTCTTATTCATGTGAAAACCTGTTTGTTTTTTTCTCAGTACCAAATAACTAATAAATGCAAGAGGTAGAGGTTTAAATTGAGAGGGAAAATTAAAATGAATGCAAGAGTTATAGGTGCAAATAATCATCAAACTGCTCAAAATCATTTATGCTGAACTAAAACACCTGTCCCTCAGATAGTGAGCAGACGGTTGACATAGGACTAGATCTCTCCTTGATGAGAATGATTGCGTAGACACGCATTCATGACTGCAAACGGAGCACAACACTGAATTTAATTTGTGTTTTAACCCGTGCAACACTGAAAAAAAATTCTGGAAAGTTCATTACATCATAGACTGATCCAATTGTTCACCCAACATGCTACGAGCTAAAAGAAATCTGGGATTTATTGTTGTATTCACCCCATTACCAATGCGGAGACAATTTGCAATGCAATATCACAGGTATGATGGTGAGTGAGTGTGTGTGTGTGTGTGTGTGGGGGGGGGGGGGGTATCATTTTACAGAGCGTGGAAGTCATCAATCACCCGATCTGTATGTTCTCACGCTGCTTGAAATGCTACATGGATTCCAGGTCTGTACTTGTGCCTGCCCTGAATGACAATCACACGCACACAAAAATGGAATATTATGAATGTCTCTGGTGACTTTCAACAAAATTAGTATTTATTTATTTTTTCGGAAGTTGCACTTAAAATTCACTTGGCTCAAAGTTTGCAGATGCATGCTTGTTCTCATCCCTACAGTCTAAGGTAGTCTTTGGACAGAAAATGTCCTCAGAGAAACCACTCTAATTTAAGTGTGTGTCTGTCTATTCCCTTATTCAAGTCCGTCTTGGCAGGAGCTATTTAATACATTTTCTGATGGATGGTGCATCAGTTTGAATCTATCAGGACATTTAGACGGTGATGACTCTGGACATGGCCAATGGCTCTATATGTTGCCAACAAGATGGAATCAAGGAGAACACTGAGAGACGGAAGGATAGAGAAAGAGAAAGAGAAATAACCTCAGTAGAGCAGTAAGTCAATTCTGACAATCTAGTGCTTTCATTCTTCCATCTCCATCACCACAGGGTGAGCGGGGCTCAATACTACACATCGGCTCCATTGTACCACCAACCATCCACGTCATAATTATTCTGCTGGGTCTGGCCCGTCCGTGTTCCAAAGCTAATGAAATCTATTAAGAACAAATTAAGCTCGGCAAGGAGGAGGTGGAAGGCAATTGAAAACCTATAATATGAGGTATAAAAGAGTCACAGCTGACCACTCAGAACATAGTTGATATACTGCTTTTCATAAGTGCACTTGGGTGCTTTGATCAATTGACATTACTGACGTCATTTCTGAGCAGACATGATCTGAGATTTTCCATCTTGTGCACCTTAATGAAAGGGTTTAATTGCAAGGCCTCTCAATCAATTCACTTAAATGATTAAAGAAGGACAATGTCACATTCGATAGCAGGTTAAAACTAATTGGCCCGGTTTCACAGACAGGGCTTAGACTAAGTCGGGCTTAGACTAAGCCAGGATTAGGCCTTAGTTCAATTAGGGGATAGTTTTTTTAAACGCGCCTCAAAAAAAAAAAAAACATTACTGGTGTGCATCTTGAGACAAAATTATGGCACTGACATATTTTAAGATTTGTCAGTACAAGTTGCTTTCAGTTAAAACAGCTCAAACATGCATTTTAGTCCAGGAGTAGCTTAAGCCTTGTCTGTGAAACCGGGAGATAAACTATTAACTAAGTATTTATAGAAGCAAACTGAGGCTACATCACCAATGTCACAATTTCGCACCATAATTTGCTTTGTTTATGCCCATGATTAAATGTGGTTTTATTAATACCTTTTGTACAGTGTTCACATCACCAATGTCACAATTTCGCACCATAATTTGCTTTATTTATACCCATGATTAAATGTGGTTTTATTAAAAATTCAATGTGGCCTCAGACTTTGAACTCCGACCACTGTTTCTCACACACAAAGGGAAATAAATTGGAATCAGTGAACACTGAACATAAGGTACAAAAGGAAAATATATGAAATAAAAAAAGTTATTTTAAAATGCAATAATATTTACACCATATTACTGTTTTTACTGTATTTCTGATCAAATAAATGCAGCCTTGGGAAACACAAGAGACTTCTTTCAAATACATCTCGAACAAAATTTTAGTGCATACATAGTACAATAAACATACAAAAAAGATGTATATGAAAAAAAAAAAAAAAAAACACAAACAAATTTTAATGAAAAAAAAGATAAATATTTTCAATTGGTCTCAGACTTTTGTACCCCAAACACGCACACATTTCCACAACTGCAAGGCAGCACATTGGAATTGTCAGGCTGTTTTGTCTTGGTAAAACCATTCCACAAATTTCAAGATTTCACTCAGTAATTCCACACACCGTCTGAAATCAAAGCTGACATAAAAAATCTAATAAGTCAATAAGTGACACATCCAGACCAATAAATGGCCAAATCAAGGCTCATCGACTGGTCACCCAATAAACCAAATACAAGTCAGTTACAAATGTTTTGAAGGCCCTTCGATTGATTTTGATGAATCGTTGTGCTGCCCAATACATCAAAGCATTTCATGTGCAAATATAAAAGGCAGTTCAAAAGCGCTCAGCAGAAACCAATTAGCGCACTGGAATGTTTGAGCTACTCCAATTTCCTAAACCTTTAAGGCACACATTTGACTGAGACTCATCCAATCAAATGTTTTTTATGCAAATTATGCAGGATGCAGACAAATCTTCAGAAATATAAAAAAGATGACTTACAGCAGTTACAAACGTACAAATCATACAGAATGATGTTTTTTGAAAATGTAAAAATGCAGAAAGTTTTCTGTGATGGGAAGGGTTAGGGGATATAATATACAGTTTGTACAGTATAAAAATCATTATGTTGATGGAAAGTCCCCATAAAACATGGAAACCTAACACACGTGCGTGCGGGGCTGCGTCCAAATCTTCTATATTTTGAATAAGTAATTCCTTAACGACTGCTAAAAAAAGTATGTTCTATACAGTATAAATGTGTGTAGTATGAATGTAATCTGTCATTGTCATTATCATGTGACCTACCAGCATCAGTTGCATCAGTTGCTTTAATGCCCGGCCATTGGGAAGTCCTTACTGACGAGCCCTGACAGGTGAGTTTAAACGAGAATGCACGGACATTGTGCAAAGATGTGGAGAGTGTGAAAGCTGTCTCCTAAATATATATAGTGGCAATACGGTCCTCTGGGGGGAAAAAGGGAGGTGGGCGTAATGCTTTGTGAGTCGCTCATTTAGCAATGTCTCTACACCTTACACAAGGTGGAAAAATGATCCCAACCTTTTCTAGACAGACAAAAAAAAAAAAAAAAAAAAAAAAACAGAAAAAATCATTTCACTTTTGTGCTTGGGGGGGGGGGGGGGCACCTACCGGCTGACGTGGGGGGAGGGGGGGATTTAATAAATAATAATAATAACAATAATTAAATAATTGAAAGGGATTTAAGGGAATAAATACATAAGAATGGTAAAATAATTCTTAGGTCTAATTGTAGTTATGAAGTAATCAATTTAAACTATTTGATATTTTAAAAACTGCACACATTCACTGTTATTTGTATGTGTAATATGTAGAAAACGCAAACATTCCTCATCTCGTCACATTCTACTTACATCTTTCCACAAACTCTCGTTACGTTGTGACAGTGACAGTAAGACCTGCCTTCTTTGATTTGATTGGACATTTCAATAATTTTGACATTGACGAGCGCTGTTAGACCACTGAGGCAGAGCAGCCTAAAATTGTAATCAGCTTAAAAATGTAAAGGTAGGGTAGGCAATTGCAGAGAGGATGGCAATAGCAAGTTAGCTTTAAAAGCATAAGATCCCACCCTCCCTTCAGAGCGTCTTCAAAGCCACACCTCCTTCAAAACACTCCAACGCGTACAGCAGAGTTTCTGCAAAGTTTCACGAGACAAGAGACGGAGTTAAATTACCTCATGTTTCAAAGCACATATCATTACAATAATAATGAACGTAAATATTACAGAGCTCGCTCTTGTACCACCTGACTGCTGCATATTAATTTCGGCGTTGATAGTGTTGACATAGAAACGCACATATCCGAGTCTGAAGACTTGAACAGCTCTTGGTAGTTACGGTTATGACATGGGGTGAACGCAGCATAAGATCTTTGTTTTGATTCAGGAGGAACTGTGAAAGGCGGACCAAATGGAATGATTGGACGAAAATGTTTTTGGTCCTGTCACTTCCACAGAAGATATATGTAAATGTTTTAATATGAACATAGTTTTAATAAGTATAACAAAAGTGTCAATAAAACAAATTTCCTACCCTACCTTTAACTTTTTAACTCCCAAAAGTTTTTTAAACCCTCAAACTCCGCCTATGCAAAACATACAAACCGATAGAATGCATACTTGCAACCTCAAAGCTTGAAAATTGAGGCATAAAGATCTCAAATATGTGGGCATCTTTTTCAAGTGGCATAAATCATTTCCCCAAGCATTCAGCCTCGATTCTTTAGCATCTTGAAATCCCATTCGATTTTAATTTAATTCCTCATAGCTTTATCCATACTAAATACAGCAAAGTGTCTCCAGCTGGTTCACTTGAGGTAAAAGCGTAGTGACTGATTTAAAACTGATTCTTGAGGCACAATGGCTCTGACTCATCTGTGGAGATATGAAATGACAGTTTGCAATGATTGGACATGCAATTCACCCAATCAGGCCTTTTGGCCCACATCAAACCTTTACACGCTTTCCTTAATATGCGCTACTTCAACACCAAAACCCCTTTTCAGTGAGGTGAACATCTTTTGATTTCATTCTATACCTGTTTGATGTTTCCCCTTCATCATTGTGTTTTCCATTTCTTCAAATAAACCAAAATGTAATGCATCCTATTTATATCTTGAGAGGTAAAAGCACTTGTGTCCCTGACACTCATAGTTTGAAATGCTATTATAGCTAAATATAATCACAATATTATGATTCAAACTGAACCTTTACATAACTGTGATGCGATTACAGGCATTATTGCTGTGGTGCAGATATTGCATTTTTTCAGCTTAAAATTTCAGGACTCACAACCAAATGTTGCACTCGTCAACCTACGTAGTTTCTGTCACATCACTTACATACAAATGGCACAATGAAAGCACTGTACACATTATTTGTTTAGCTTTAAACCTCTCTCAGATTATGACAAATGACAGAAAATAGCATTGCTTGTGGTTAAAGAAATTGCAAATAAAAATGTAAATAAATAGCCTGAAGTGGAAAAAAAAAACAGACAGAGTTTGTGCCATGTATTCTACAAACCATCCATGAGGTTTTCAGGACTGCTTATAAATCATCTCTGTTTTTCTCTGAAGAACCACCGTCCAGTGTACAAACACACCACATAATTAACATGCAAGTCATATGCAATGCTTTCCTGCACTGTGGACTCATGCAACATAAATAAAGCCTCTGTAGAGGTAGAGTTTGTAATATGTGCCACTTGCAAATATAAAAGCAGTTTTCAAGTAATATAAAAGTCATCAAGTAATGTGCTGCAATAATTTTAACCTATATTTTCACCTCTCAGATTCTAATTAGAACATTTGACCCTGGATGACATAACCAGCTTTCCATTGACATATGGTTTGTCATGATAGGTCAATCTCTGGCTGAGATACAACTATTTGAAAATCTGGAATCTGAAGGTGCAAACAAAACTAAACATTGAGAAAATCGCCTTTAAAGTTGTCCATTTATGTTCGGAATTGTGCTGCAGTCACTCACAAAAATAAATGTTTTATATATTTACGGTAGGAAATTTACAAAATATCTTCATGGAACATGATCTTTACTTAATATCCTAAATGATTTTTACCATAAAAGAAAAATCGATAATTTTGACCCATACAATGTATAGTTGGTTATTGCCACAAATATACTCGTGCTACTTATGACTGGTTTTGTGATCCAGGGTCACATATTTTCATTGCATTACATTTTTATAAAAATGTTAATTAACAGTTGATTAACACATACATTTAATAGGGGTGTACACAATTGTGTTTCCTTACCGAACGAATCAGTTGAATCAATGACTAAAATGGATTAAGAAATGCTTCATTCCTGAATGAATCAGCCATTTGAATGAATCGGTTGAATCTCAATGACTCACTCATTAACAGTGACTTGCTGCCACCTACTGGTGGTTTTAATTTCACTTTTAAAGTATCTTTTCGTGTTTTAAATCATTTCAAATATCAATATTCAACGTCTTATGTTTAAAAAATCAAAACATTGTTCATGAATTTGTAACTGCAGGCTATTCATTTGTCACTTCTGAGCTGCATTAAACAGTCTGTGTAAATACATATAAATGCCACTTCAAATACAGCTTCTGTGTTTCCTCTCCACTGCAAAGATGAATTTTGTTGATACTTATTTAATTTGATTGGTAACAACCCTATTTTGTCTTATTATTATAATTGAATTTGATTACATTTATGAAATTGACATATAATGCATAAAATTAGGTTTAAAAATGGATTTATAAAGGTAAAAATGCCCATAAAATGTAAAAATCTATTGAAACGTATTAACAGAAAATAATTTCTGTCACTGCTGTGAACTGATCACCACACAGAATATGAAAAATATCAAAAACTTTAAGAGTCAACTGTCCATGGCAGTCCTAAACCTACCAAGATACCAGCACAATAAACACTCAGCAAAATACTGTCTAAATATCGTTATCGATAAAATCTCAGAAAATATTGAGATATCATTTTTTGTCAATATTGCACACCCCTAGTTACACCCTTATAAATTAAAGTGCTAATTTATACATACCATTAAAAAAAATTACACATCACCTTTAAACTAAGGGCATGGTGTCTGAATCACCCAAAATAACACGCGATCTGTGATTCATACACAGAGAGAGAACTAGAACTGCTGGAGAGAATACCTGTGTATGACAAGCGAGTCAATCCTTCTGACAGACGGACGGTTTTTCTGTTCTTTCCCTGAGGAACAACAGGCTTTTAATCTGTTCTGTCCTTGACCTTACAAGACAAACACAAAAAACACATGAACCAAAAACTGACAAACAGGCTCCTTGGTAAGAACAAACACACAGACACACAGCGTGTTGTGTTGGCGGAGAGATGGAAATAGAGGTGGAGGAGAGGGACATGGAAGAAAGAATGATGAAAGATCAGATCATTCCTCCGCAGTGGAAAAAATGAAAGCCAACAAACGGCGGCAGATTCATCCATCTCCAGATCACCTCATGTGTTAACCTGACTTCACCCCAAGCATACAGAGAGGGGAAGTTAAGACTCCAGAGAGGATGTGGGACGAGAGCCAAGAAGGAATGAAACTGCAATGTCAGGTCTGCAGAGATCCCAGGAAGGGCTAAAACTGGCATTAAATAACTTTTTAATTAAAGAAGAAAACATAAATCGTCTTTAATTTACCTGTCAAAGGGGTCTTCAGAAATTGTACAGAGTTC
>NC_139971.1:29750106-29755106 GCF_963993115.1 Abramis brama
GAAATGTCTTTATAGCTGCTGAGTCTTTATAGCCCTGCAGTAACCCAGTGTGGCACTTCGAAATTGTAGCTTTACAACCTCCCCATCCTCCAGTTTAAACCCTACAGTTATTAAGCCTGGTGGGTGATATTGTTAGCTTCATGTGACAAATAAATACAGAACATTTTCGTAAACTCGAGGGTCAGATAGAGCTTTACTCCAATAAAGAAACCAAATTAAATATGAAGAAACTGCATTTAGAATATTATTTGACTCCTTCAAAGGTATTAGGCATGATCTAAAGTGTAGCATGAAAAAGTACCTTACTAGAACCTTAAAGGAGACTGATTTGGAACATTATACATAAGCATTGCTCACAGACCAATTTGTAAGCATTTTAAGATTTGATGAATTAATACGAATATAATTCCTTTATTTTTCCCTGAGGGTCAGGTTTAGCGCTGGACTTTCATGGCATAAGTTTACCTAGCAATCACGAGTCAGATCGAACAAATTTATACAAATGCATAACTCTTCAACATGAAGTGCACTGGAGACTCAATGCCTATTGACTTCACTGCATCTGTTGTAAAAATAAATGAGCTTTAGTTTCACAAGGTGTATTGTGTTGTATTATTGGCCTGTGACGGTATCAATAGACAACAATACATATACTGTCCTTTAACTCCCAAGAACACATCATTTCATGTGGCTCATCTTGATCACACCACTATCATCCCCGCCACTAACTTATTGCAAAAATACTGCGTGTGAAGCACCAAAATCAACCGCCAAACCCCCATACATCTACAAACAAGCAGCCAAAGCTTTATTGCCTTTACAAAGACGTCAAGGTTATGGTGTGTGTGTGATTTACAGTGGCCCCCTTGTCTGTATAATGATATATCCGTGAGGTACAAGACTTTACATTCGGTTGAAGCCTTCGCCATTTGAGGCTAGATACATTTTAAAGGTTCTGCTTTGCTCTCTGTGTGGTCTACCACCATAAAAACATTAGTTATAAAAATATAAGACTATTTATCAGCAGCAGGCCAGGCAGCAGTGGCACGGCAGATAATTCCAAAAGGTGAGAAGAAAGGACATCCGTTTAAATGCCGTAAAGCCCGGGGTGAAAGGAACTTCAGAGAGAGATTGACTTAAGAAAATGCTCCAAGTGTTTGCTGATGCAAAAATGTTGTCTTTTTTGTACTGTGCATGTATTTAAATTCAAATTTGACTGTTGAATAAAAAGGCTGAGGAGAACAATTACCCTTTCCATTTCATGGATGTGGTAATTGCTGTTTCTTCACAATAGGGTTTTTGAGATCAGCGCAATAGAAATGTCTAAGTTCCGAGTGGATTAAGTAAATAAAAAAGGCAGGTCTTCAAATATAAATAGAACAAATAAAGAAATAAAGAAATCCTCCTCCAATCACAGCGCACCGATGTCTCACCTCCCTGTGCATTAGCAGTCCGATTATGGAGCAAATCCCGCCTGTCAGCTACAGATGATAACGTCGTTTCAACTTTGATGTCACAACACCTCTAATCCTCTTTGACGCAGATGAGCAGCAGACAAAAGCAGCTCATGGTGGACCGGCGTGCCCTATCTCCTTTCTCTCCCATCCTCCAACTTAAGTCTTCACCCACCCTGACATCTCCACTGCTGATGTCATGAAAGCCCCTGTCTGATTTTAACCTCTCGCTGCATCTGTTCATTCCTAGAATGACAGATTGAACGATAGAGTGATAGATAGAATGACAGACAGAACAAAAGTTAGAGCGATCTATAGATAGATAGATAGTCAGTCGTTCGGTCTGTCCGTCTGGCTATTGATCGCTGTATTGATCTGTCATTCTATAATTCTATTTATCTATCATTCTCTCGAATTATACTGTAAAGAAGGCTAGAATGACAGAATGGTCGATAGATAAAACAACAGAAAGATACAATAAAATATAGAACAACAAAACGGCAATGACAATAAAAGAACATGAGAACAATATAGAAAGACAGAATGATACACTGTAAAAATTATTTTGTGACTTAGTTATTTCAACTTATTTTTTGTAGACATAACTACATTTTTATAGATTGTCCAGACAACAAGAAATTTTAAGTTTGAGAAAGAAAGTTAGGCAGCAAAATGAGTCTGACTTCAAGACAAAAAAATGGGCAGTAAACACAGGATAATAAAAAGGAAAGGAGGAAGAAATGGTCAGCTAGATCAAGAAGTGCTGTAGGAATTAAATAAACTCCATAACGAGAATCAAGAAGGACACAATCACACCAAGATGTGCCTTGAGATAGTGAAGCAAACAGTTAAGCATATAAAAGAACAAATTAATTGAACATGAGGATAGAATTAAAAAGGCAGAAGAGAGAATACACATGGTGGAAGATACAACGGTACCTGCTTGACCGTGATGTGGATCTTACCGCAAAGTGCGATGAGCTTCAAAATAGAATAAGACGTAACATGAGAATCTTCCAAATAGCAGAAGGAAATGAAGGAAAAGATATGCAAGGATTTGTGAAGAAGTTGCTGAATGATATACTTAAACTACCGTTGGGAATATAGACATTAAGATCGAGAGCACATCGTTCACTAACATCAAAACCAGAGGATTCAACAGCTCCCCCTAGATCGATAATTATAAGATTCCTGGATGAAGCGTTGAAATACGCAGAGGCGATCCTGACCTCCCTGAGGCCCCAAGCAAAATTATGTTAAGGGGCCCTCCTACTGTACCTGACCCATGTAAACCATTTGCCATTGCCACACAGTCACACTTGACACCCCAGTGCTCCCACTTCAATCATCCCTCCTTTAGCTAGTACAAATTAAAATGTAATTCCTGATATCAAATATACATTGTTACTAGAAAAAGTACATTCTTAATATCAAGAATTCACATTTTAAATAGTACAAATTTAATTATTGATATCAAAAATGCATCCTGTGAATGAATAAAAGCTAAAATGGCTTGCCATAGCATGTCACTGTGTTTTAATATAGCCTATAAATCAATAGTTAATGTCAATACATTGCTTTCCATCTTGCTTTATTGCAGAGTTGTAACTAAGGAGACTTGGAGACTAGATAATCTTACAGTAGTCTATAATAGTCTTTGAATAGGGTAAAACATTTTAACTAGCAGATATCACCATGAAACTTTCCCAGTTGATTTCCTACATTAAGATGAATGTAATTAAGAAAAAATGTATTACAAGTTTTCTGTAATTTAATGTTTAAATATGTAAATTAGGCAATATCCAATTAAATATGCGCTAATTTGCATATCTGAGTATTGGATAAAGCCAGGTTAAAAATTATTTTTTCATTGTGTTCACATATTAGATGGGAAAAAAAATTACAGAGGGATTTATGGATATCTACTTTTGTTATCCTGTAAATCAGAATATACTGTCAATAGCCTTAAAAAATGATTTTCGCCATGTTTTTTGGAATAAAATGTTATATAAATCAGGCTAGGAATAATATATTTACAAATCCCTCTGTAAATGTCTTCATAATATAACTAGGTACAAG
The DNA here is from genome assembly GCF_963993115.1 of Abramis brama. NCBI lineage: Eukaryota > Metazoa > Chordata > Actinopteri > Cypriniformes > Leuciscidae > Abramis > Abramis brama. Next base: position 29,753,640 of record NC_139971.1, read on the forward strand.
ACTGGAAAGTTTGGTGTATATCGGTGCTACTGAAGTGGAGATTTCGGACTTGGAGTATGAGAGAAAAGTCATTTTGAGAAAACGGGCTTTAAAGATTTACCATCAGCCAATGAGATTGCGCATTCAGCCCTTTTACTTTCACGATTGGATGCTGATAAAAAGGAAATGACCATATTTGGATCCGACAGCACTGTACAGGAGAGAGAGCTTTCCAGCGGTGCGTTTGATGACAGGGAGCAGACAGCGATCGCGGAGCAGCATGTTGATTAAGAACGCCAACTTTTGTTGAATTTATGAGAAATCTACAGACGCAAACAGACAAAGTGTAGTAAAATAAAGACCTAAATGTGTATTTCAGACTTTTTTTCACCACAAGTCTGAAAGAAGACATGTTATTGAAGACAAATATCCAAAAATCTCAAAATTGACCAGTAAAAAAAAACAATGTTTTTGCCTGCCGTGTCTCGCCTTAAAAGTATGTGCGCCTATAATGAGGAGTGCCATCACGCCCATAATGTACTGGTCCCCACAGATGTTTTGCTGGAAAGTGCACGTTTCATTTCGTGCACGCGCATAAAAACACGTTAACGTGCGACGTGGTTATCTTTTCCGAGCTGCAGTTTATAAACAAACACCTTTGTCGTTTATCAAATGTAATAAATAGTTGTATTTCACTCTTTTTTCACTCTCATCATGGTGTTTTTTTCTCTCTTTTCGTGACCAGAAGGATAGTTCTGCTTAATTTTCTCATCGATGTTGTAAACATTGATTGACGCGCTTTGACACAAGGGGGAGGCAGGGCTTTGAGTAATTTGCGGGGCCCTACGGGGCCAGAGCTGGAAATAAAGGTAGCCTACACTGTGGAGGGAGAGAGAGAGATATAATGGAAGAAAAGCTGAAAGAAAGGCTTCTTTCGAGGCCTTCTTTTCTTCTTTTGAGATAATCTCGAAAAGGTACCTATTTGTCAATAGAATGTAAAAATATAAGCATTATTATATTATCATGAGTGTCTTCATATGTTATGCTGCCATAAGTTTATACAAGTTCTATGTTAAAAAGACCATACGGATGCTAGATTTGAACGGTCAATGAGTGAAATGCACTCAATTAGACCTCTTAGGTGCATGTACAATAATATACTAGGGGTCTAAATCGCAACGTGTTCAATGTTTTCCCTAGAGAGGATAGGTCACACCTCTCTGCCACAATAACAACAGGAAATAGACACAGAAATGCTGTGTCTAATGGGACAGATGGAAGCTTTCATGGTTATTGAGGGGTTTCATTTTTTTTTTACAAACAGATATTTATAAAAACAAGGAGGAATGTATGCTATAATATTATACATAGAGTAGTCATCTTTGAATTTCATTAGCTACAACTAGGGCTGTCAAAATTAACATGATCACATAAATGTAACACTAGCCAAAGGATGATGAAAGAAAACGAACGCTGCGTTAATTGTGT
>NC_139971.1:31186275-31230275 GCF_963993115.1 Abramis brama
TTGACTGTTTTCTTTCCTCAGTGCATTTCGCTGGCACCCTCAATTTCTGACCTTTGGCTCCTACCTCATTCGCTGCAGAGGTCAGGCTTTGAAATCCTTTAGTGGGCAGCTACATACGGATCCACTCACATGAATGTGACATGCTATTGTCAGGGTTAACCACCACCCTTGTGCAGCTGAAAGCACCTAGAGACCCCAAGCCTGCAATGACATTTCCTCACAGAGCCGGTGCCAGCCTGCATGTCATTTTCTTTTGATACCTCCCCTTCCTCCATTGTGTGGGTGTCTACATGGAAGAGACAGCTTGGCAGGGAGATGGAGACGTGCACATAAAGAGAGGACCACAGGCGTTTGTGCGCACCTCTGTTGCCTGACTGCCTGGAGAGGTACGCTGGTCTCAGCAGACACCGGGTTTGTTTGCGCCCGTTTATCAGCAAGGTGCAGTCAGTATGTGCCCCGTTTAGCTTCTGCAGATGGCGCAGTGCCTGTGTTTCTGTGGGCGGGAGCCCATCGCTGTCAGTTTGGGGAGCCCAAGGAGGCCCTCCTTCGCTGCCTGTTCTTCATCACAGGCGTCCGTTGTTCTCCATTCATTCTCTGCTGGCCATTTCTGTCTTGAAGTGTGCAGTGTGCAGCAGTCAATTCACAGCTCCTACAGTCAGGGTTGTGCACCATTCAGAATAGAATTGCTGTGTAAGTCTAGAATTTGAATTAAGGCAGCCAACAGGATTTGGAAATTACTGATTTTTAACCTAATTTAATTACATTAATATTTAAAGAAAGTCAAATCAGTGTAATTGACAAATCTTGCTTTTCTAGTAAAAAAAAAAAAAATAGTTGAATGAAATTATTGGCATCTACAATCTGCTTTAGTTGACAGATGTTATATTATTAACTCAAGTTGAACTTGAAATAAGGTATTAAACCGTATGCATAAATACAATTCATTTTTATGTAAAAAATAAATAAAAAAAAACAGTTTTTTTAACAAGAAAATCTTGCTAGTTTGATATATATATATATATATATATATATATATATATATATATATATATATATATATATTTTTTTTTTTTCCATTACAGTTCAGTAAATTCCTCTTCCTGTCATTCCAATTCAACCTCCTGTGGGATGTGTAAGTTCCAAGAATACCCTGTTCTTCATTTCTGAATTGTTCAAAACCCTGCTTACAGTTGATGTGGTGTTTCATCCAGAACTGTTCTCAGTGGACTATTTTAGAGAAATGCAAAATTGTGGCAAAAGTGAAGGCAAAATTGCTACCACTATGGTCAGGTGAACACCACAGCGAGCCGGTTATAGAGACATTAACCCCAAACTATAAGCTGTGAACCTTCTCAAGACTCGATTTTGGTCATCCTGTTGAAGCATGTTAACTGTCTCTGGATTGGTTTGGCTTTCACTTTTTTTTATGTGTTCAGGGTGAGATAAAACATTGGGAACGAGTCAAAGGAGCTCACATTTCCATGCTGGCTCAGCTGTATGCTTTCTCTCAGGTGAGTGAAAAGCAAATGCCTGTGGGAAAGTTTTTACCTCCCATCCATGAATATTTACAGCACTTCAGGATGCAGAGGTGAGGCATTCATCATTAAATTCAAGGTTAGAAATTTCGCATAAGAAGCACTCTGACGTGTTTTGTTTTAGTAATGCTTCTGCTTGAGCTCAATTACCTACGTAAATTAATTTTTGCATGGATTAGCTTTCCACGTCAGGCGACAGCTCATCACACCTTGCTTATTATACGGCATGGAAATGGGAGATATGGGGCACTACGGAGGTGATGAATATTGTGTGTCAGTGGGTGCGTGATGGATTTTTCACTTTCATTCCTCTCATATGCAGAGGCGGAACACTTTGCGGATTGAGAGGGAGTTTAGCTTTAACCACAGGTTTAAATGAAGGCCCGTTTTCATAGATCAGCCACACATTTAAATGCATGAAAGAGTAGAAGAGGGGTCATAGATCACAATATGACTTGGAGAGTGCCGGCAGCCCCAGGCGCTGTGACAACCTGATCCTCATTCACGATCGCACCAATTCATGCTATTAGCTTTGAAAATCAGTGGTTTGGTGTAAAACGCATGCAAAAACTACCTTGTGTATAAAAAGAATAGTTTACAAAAAAAAATGATAATTTACATTTTCATTCCAATCCTGTATGACGTTGCCTGTATGACCTGTAGAAGTAACTTAAATGTTGTTGCTCAAAGCTATGGAAGTACTTTTGTGATCATTTTATGGTGCTTTTTGGAGCCTGAAAACAACTTGGGGTTAGTAAATAAATTTTGAGTCAGCAATTTCTTCAACAAGGACTTTGTTCACTCATATATTCCCAGAGCCCATTTTATTTGGATGTATACACATTTCTTCCTGGTGAAAATTCACCAGTGTTCACCATGTGTAAAACAGGCATGGATCAGTCTTGGAAAAGCTGCAACTAGTTTTGTGCAGCCATGCTGATGGTGTGAGATGCAGCAGCAGGCTGTGAAATTGAGAGGCTGGTCTGTCAAAGGTGTGGGAATAGCGATGGGCCGGAGTTTGGGTGCTGCGGGTTGAAGGATTGAAACTGTGGAAAATGTGATTAAATCCCTCTGCTTTTCGTCTGTGGTCTTTATCTTTCCCTCTACCCCAGGCGCACTAGGCTGCATACTGAGTGACACATTGATTACTGCTTTTAAATCATCTATATAGGGGCTTGTAAAGCTGGAAATATGTTTTGGTGTAAGTCTTTAGGGAAATGCATAGTATATACATATAGAGCAGGCAAATGGTTAGATAGTATGGCTATATGTAAGAGTGAACTGGAATAATAATAAAAAAAAAAGATTGAGAACAAAATGTAGAAGAAAAAGCAAAATAAATGCATGCATCCATCATCTGTTTAATACAGTGTAAGTGTGATGTTTGGTTTTGGGAGGAAATTAACTGTTATGGACAAAATCTAGCCTGAAGATAGACGCCTGAATGTAGTTATGGGCGTGCATGCCATTTTTATAATGGAAGGTCTGATTCAAAGTCCAGGAAGTCATGCACATTAGTTGTGTTCTAAATGTACATTTCTGTCAGTTACCATGGCAGAAAACCAATGAATGGCCAGTGCTGTTTTCCCATGATGCCTGAGGGCAGTAATTTCAGTGATGCTGATGTCAGACATTCATAACTCTGTTTTGAATCATGCAGAAAGAGATGTCCCTTTGAAAAAAACAATTTCTTGGACATGTCGCACAGACAACTGGACATTTCTACTGTGAGGCAAAATATTCATGTTAACAAACACAGGGAAATAGGCATAAACACATTTCCCTGCTCTGCACATTGTTTGAAAATGCATGGATTCTATGCATTGTATGCAAGTATGTGAAACTAATCTGGGTGTTTTTTATGCATGTCTGTCTGTATGTCTGTATGTATGGTATTGCTATATTACTTAGTAGATTATATTTTAATTCCTTAACACTTCATAGTTTATTCAATTTAGGTTTGCAACCTAATTTTTAGGTGGTGACTGTCAATTTCATATTTTGTGTTGAATACCCACAGCCTCCACACCATTCCCCCATAATTCTATATTTGTAAAATATATATAGGATTTACTACAGAATTCTGCTCCCGCCCACGCTCCTGCTTCCGGAGACTCTATTGTAAGCACATCTGTCAATCATGACGTTACACCCCGTTTTTATGGCATCAAATAACTAACTAAAATCAAACGTATTGAAAAAATTAACACTTGAACAGATGTGTGTGTGATAAGAACTGTCTAAAATGACAGAAACAATATTTTTAGTTTGGCTTGCACCCCATTTGTTCACATAGAGAGGGTGGGGTTTATGACCTATACTGCATCCAGCCACCTGGGGGCGATCAAAATGCTTTGGCTTCACCTTTCAGGACTTGTGCAGCACACTTTTGTGCACACATACAGATAGCACGCGAACACCTAATTCCGTTCTCTTTCACTCCTATTTGTGCTTGAACGGACACATACACGCAAATTATGTCAAAATACACGTCGGCGAGTGTCCTCCTCGTAAACAGTCACGTATGGCTCACGTGAACGTAAACATTTGGTAAAGAAAATGGATGCGTAACAGTATATAGAGAATGTGAAGCTGACATAACGCTGTGTAGAGTTCTGGGTAACTGTCTTGTTCAGACGCCATATCAGGAGGATTGCATGGTGCAATGTGTGATATTTCTGAGGATCTATTGACAGAAATGCAATATAAGATCCATTACTATGTTTTCAGTGCTGTATAAAGACCTTACTTAATGAGCCATTATGTTTTTATTACCTCAGAATGAGTCATTTATAGCTACATAACCGCGGGCACCCCCCTTCTATGAAGGTTGACATACTGTGACGTCATGTTTCTACCGTAGCCGACAGCGAACAAACAGCGCTACAGAGCGCGTTTCATCACTAACTTGAATGAGAAGCAGCAGAAAAAGACGCAGCAGAATAATCAGGTTGTCCCTGACTCTGCAAACGTGGAGAAAAACATGCTGTCTGAACGACGCCTTGAACATCGTAACGTTAGCTATTTCCCCTTACCTAGCTGCTTTGATGCTCTTATCCATAGCTCTTATCTTATACTAACTACTAGCATGGAAACAGGCTATGGTAAAGTCAGTGAATAAAAGACTAACACAATGATGAACAAGTAAATATAACAATCGCAATAACATGTGGTTTTACTGAATAATTAAGTAAATATAATTTAATATAAAATATAATATAAAGAAACCTCTGACTCAGACGACGACATCTTCCAATTCTACGTCGGCCACCGTAGCTTCTCATTCGAGTTTTCAATTTGAGGGATGGGCCATGAGTGACTGTGTGTTTGCAATTCGCAAATCTCACCACTAGATGCCGCTAAAAATCACACACTGCACCTTTAATGCAGTTTTTTTTTTTTTTTTTTTCTGTCATGATTGTCAGAAAATAGGTCATTCATGCTGCATCGAAAGTTGCCATAGTAACGATGAACGATGATGTGAGTTACTATGGCAATTTTCGATGCAGCATGAATGACCTACAATGGTAACATTTTTGACAATCACGACAGAAAAAAAAACAAAAAAAAAAACTGGACAATGTAATACGTTTTTTCACTGTGTGAAAACACAAAAGGAACAAGGTTTGAGGGGGTTACGAGAGGACGCCGGATAGCAAATATATTAATAATGTTACTGAATAAACCTACTGCCTATCATTCAATAAAATAATCAATAAAATAATCACATTGGTGAGGGTTTTTGAAAGATTTGTATTTTGTTTGGTTTAACATTACATTTGCGAGTATGACTCACAGTTTGTTTGCTTATTTTAGCAGAACTTGCAAATCTGTTCATAAGCGATTTTGGTTGTTATGTTGAAATAAATGCAGAAAAAAAAAAAAAAAAAGTGTGTTGGTGTCTGTATGGTGAATGTGACCCGCAATCTCTGATTTCCCTCCGTGGCCATGGGAAAATGAAAATTTACAATGACAAAAACTTCCAACAAAGAAATGGATCGACTTTCAGACTGTTGAACTAATTTTTATTTGGACATTTCTATTGTGTGACAGCAGTTGCGAGCGCCCAGCACGTGACACTGTTTTCATGGCAACCAGCTACATTGTGAACATAATTCTGCAAAACTACAGTGAAAACATCAACTTATCTTGCAATGCTATAAAATGGCTTCTATTCCCTGCAAATACTACGAAGAGTGTGAATATTTAATTTAAAGGCAACAACAAAACAAAAGGTGCCGGTATCTGTATTAATTACAGTATTTTTTTGTAGTAGAGGGCGATCCTCTTAAGATGGAGGTGCTGTCCTAGCATGCAACGCGGCATGACGTAGCCTCACATCCTTACATTCGGTCTTAAAGTGACAGCAGCCTAATATACCTGTTGCTGTCTGTGTCATTAATGTTAATCAAACAACAATATACAAAGAGAAAAACACTTTTGTGGCTTTAAGGCGAGACACGGCAGGCAAAAACATCGTTTTTTTTTTTACTGGTCAATTTTGAGATTTTTGGATATTTGTCTTCAATAACATGTCTTCTTTCTTTTCAACAAAAGTTGTCGTTCTTAATCAACATGCTGCTCCGCGATCGCTGCCGGCACCGTCGTCATCACATGCACCGTTAGGAAGCTCTCTCTCTCCTGTACAATCCTGTCGGATCCAAATATAGTCATTTCCTTTTTATCAGCAATCAATCGTGAAAGTAAAAGGGCTGAATGCGCAGTCTCATTGGCTGATGATACATCTTTAAAACCCGTTTTCTCAAAATGACTTTTCTCTCATACTCCAAGTCCGAAATCTCCACTTCAGTAGCACCTATTTACACCAAACTTTCCAGTCATGTGCCTAGTTATATTATGAAGAAATTTACAGAGGGATTTGTAAATATATTATTCTTAGCCTGATTTATATAACATTTTATTCCAAAAAACATGGAGAAAATAATTTTTTTAAGGCTATTGACAGTATTTTCTGATTTACAGGATAACAAAAGTAGATATTCATAAATCCCTCTGTAATTTTTTTCCCATCTAATATGTGAACACAATGAAAAAATAATTTTTAACCTGGCTTTATCCAATACTCAGATTTCATTTTTTTAAATATATGCAAATTAGCACATATTTAATTAGATATTGCCTAATTTGCATATTTAAACATTAAATTACAGAAAACTTGTAATACATTTTTTTCTCATCTTAATGTAGGTAATCAACTGGGAAAGTTTCATGGCGATATCTGCTAGTTAAAATTTTTACCCTATTCACCTGTAGTGTCTCGCCTTAACAAAGATTAATTATATTTAGTTATTTACGGTGAAGACTATGTAGTGTTATTTTAAATTTGATCATTACATTTCTATACCTGAATACTGTTAAATTTACCTGAAAAACAAAAAGCGCTCTTTTATTTCATTTGTATCTTTGTTCTTTTGTATTTATCTATGCTTGTAATTTGTTTATTTTCTATGCAGATTCACTCCCCTACAAAATCACCACAATCATTTTACAATGATTAATTCTTTCCAAATAGAATTGTTTTTTTAATATATAGCAACATATAACGCAGAAAAACAGCATATCAGTTTTTCCAATATTTCTCCCTACAGCAGATGTACTTAATCACTCACTTTCTTAGATTCCTTTCCCACATGTAATTAATTAGCATTTTTTTTAATTATTGTGTTTGGCAAGTCTCTGTTCGTAGTGCAGATATTAATAGTGCAATATCCCTCTGTTGGCCTGCTTATTTAACACCTTTCCAAACTAAGCATTTCAGTCTTGATACTACTATAATCGCCACCTCTTTTAGCATCTCTGCATCTCTCTGGCTGTCAGAGTGGGGAATTGTTGCTTTTTTGGACACTTCATGTCTGCCACAGATAAGAACACTTTGATTTCTTGTTTTGCTGTTTGTGCCAGTCGGAATGTGTTCCTGTTGGAAATGCGCTATGATGTTTGCTTGGGCGTAATGGCAGCTGTTTCACCTGTCAGTGTTCCTGGCGTTATGCTTCTAACATGTGCTAATGATGTCTTTGCATTATGGCAGTGCAGGTAGAGAGGACCAGCAGAATTTCAGATGTGTGTCTCGTCGTGGTCTCATTTCTGAGTTGTTGCTCATACTCAGGTGTGGCTGTGGATGGCTGAAACTGTAGTAGGAGATGTTGCATCATCATCTTGCAAACCCTACCAATGCATCTCTCTCTCTCTCTCTCTCTCTCTCTCTCTCTAAAGCCCTTTAAGATCCATCTCTGGTGAGCCATTCACATGTGGTCAGCTGTGACAGTTTGCTGTTGTTGGTCTGTTAAAATGGAGAATTTTGTTTTTGGCCCAAATATGTTAGCTAAATTATTAGCTTCTATTACTTCAGCATTTAGTGTCACATGATACATATTTTTTTTTGTTTTTTTTGTATTATTCTTTGAATAGAAAGTAGAAAAAAAAACAGCATTTTTTTTTAACAATGCAAAAGAAAAGTATGTTCTGTCACTTTTTAATCAATTTATTGCATCCTTGCTGAGTAAAATTATTTCTTTATTTAATTATTAATTAATTAAACATTATTTAATTATTTCTTAATTATTTTACAACAAATCTTATTAACTCCAAACGTTTAAACGGTAGTGTAAATTGTAATATAATAAGTGCAAAGTAATACATTTAAGTTTAAAAACTTTAAAATGTTTAAGAGCAATAGTTGTCTCCTTGGAATCACATCGTCTGAAACTGATTTTAATACCGGATGTAAACTTATGATTTTGTTGCCAAAAGAAAACTTTTTTTCAACACAGTCAGACACCATTCCACCAACACAATTTATCCCTTTAGAGTCAGCTCATCCCACAGATATATTGTCATACAAGACTTTTATAGTTGTATTTGCTACACTGATATGATGCATTGAAAAGCTGATGCTTTAGATTTGTCAAAATGCTTTAGGCCTCTTGCTTTATCCGTTCTCCCTTGGATATTGTCTTGAAATTGGTTCGCCTCAGAATTCACAATAGTAAGGTTGTTTTGAAGTCCTTTTATTCTGAACAGGCAAAGGCGCAGCAAGAGAAAGAATGAGAAACTGTACGCAATTCTCAAGCCTACGGGTTAGATTGCTGCCTTAAAATAAACACTCACCGTAACCTCCCCTCAATTCTCACACGTTATCAAACATTCTAATTCATATTGACGGATTTGAAATGGAATATTCTTTCACCTGGTACACTATCTCTTTGCCTTACTCTTTAGCAGAAACAGAGTTATCTTCAAACATATATCATTGCTTTGTGACCGCTAGTTGTATCGCCCAGAGCACCTTGTCACCACGCCTCTCAATAATTAACTTAAAAGAAAATTAAGGCATAATCTAGAGTGCCTTTCTTCTGTTTTCTGACAAGATAATCCCCATTTACAGCCGTGCTTGTGTGGCAGAGGTTGAGTACTGCGAGAGGGCTTTCGCATTATTGCGTTTATCTCCTCATGGCCTTGTCTATTTAATGAGTCTCTCTGCCTGACAACGTCAAATGTGCTACCACTTCACTCTGAGATTCCTCTTTTCTCCATAAGCTCCTCTAAGTAGACGTTTCAGCTGTAATTTAATGGACCCTTCTTGTTGTTAAGTGACGGTTATTTTAAGTGTTTAATTACTGGTCTTTGATCACTTAAGTGGATGAATGATGGTAATATCAGCTCTTTAAAACTGCTCCAGTTCATGCGTAATGACCTTCATTCAGGGAGGCCAGATGAAGTGTGAACAACAGGAAGTTACAAATTACATATGGAGTGTCACAGTTAATGTGTTTATTAGGTGTGGTCACACATACTCAGAAATGAACATGAATTGACTTAAATTACTTTTGGGTTGATTCTTGTGGTTCAAGGCATCAAGTTGGTAAAAGGCATCAAGTGTAGTTGTGTCCATAATCAGACTTCTAGAGTATGTACTGTATTCAACAAATAACTTACTTCTTGACTTTTGATGACATTTTTTATTTTTTTTAGGTGTGCAGTCAGACATTCCCAGACATATATTGTCCGTCATCTGCATCTTTATTTTCCTGTTACAGTCAAGGTTAGGTTTAGCCTTAAAGGCACAATATGTAACTTTTTTGCTTTAAAAATAGCAAAAATCACTATATCTATGTTATATATATTTTATATTATATTTTTTTTTTAGTTGTGTACTTACATTATCCCGACTGTTTCCAACAACTTTCAAACCAGGAGAAATTTGTAATTTAATTCGAAGACACGTCCCGTTTCTTTATTTCCGTTTTGTCGCCGTCAATGGCGTCATATCCGCGTTGTCCCTGGTTTCCGCTCGTGCTGCCATAGCAACCAGAGCTATGAACCAGAGCCGTCTGATAGTAACCAAAGCGGCAGACGTGGACAAATGTGTAGTTCGCAATGTCTATTTGCACGCTGTTGTTGTTTCGTTCAAACATTATGGACCATGGCAAGCAGACTTTGGATAAAAAAGGAGAACTAAAACGAGAATCAATATCAGCGCGGTGTTTTCAAGATGCCTAGAGCTCCCATTGCCAGTATATAAACGAGAGCTCCACGTCCGAGACTTCGACCGCTCCTACATGTACTTTATTAAACAGGTGAGCACATTTACATAAAACTAATCAATGTTATATAGTTCAACAATGATAAAATGTTAGAATATGATCTGTATGTTATTCTAATGTTGATCTAGCTTACTGCTAGTCTCATACAGACAGACTAACACATACATTTCAACACATTCAAATGCAGTTTAGTGTGCTAGTGTAATGTTAGACCAAGTGAAACAGCGCTGCGTTACCTCACAAGTTTAATTTGTCTAATAAACTGACCTGTGAGTTGTAATTCTGCACTTGCGTGTAGTTCGGTAGAATGAAATGTCCTTATTCCTTTTATATCCGCGGGACTCGCGTCGTGTGTGGAGCTGATAGCTGTCTCTTAGCAATCCCGAACTGCTTTATATCACAGTCATGATAAAAACATCGATGTATTCAGTCATCCATAAACATTATTAGATCGGTTGGCTTGATGTTGACGAAAAGATCCATAATTCTTAGCAAATGTTGCATCATCAATCTACGCCTTTGTTATTGTAAAGAGGTTAGCGACCCCTAGTGGCGAAAAATTCCATACTGTCCGTTTAAAGAATTGGATTTAATGGTTCTCTTTTGATTTTAGACGTAAGTTTTTGTTTGACTCAATTTTACAGTTTTGCCGTTTATTTACTCATTAATTACTCATGAGACAGTTTTTTTTTCTCCACAATTTTTTGTTGCTACTTCAATTCAGTTTGGCAATTCCTCAGCTCCTGTGGCCTCATGGGAAAGAAAATAGTCCATAAGATATACACTTCAGATTATTCAGATTATTCAAAAAGTTTCGTCCTAAATTTTCATCTGTTCTCGTCTGATATTTTCGCGAGTTAAAAAATAAATACGACCTCACGTTGTGTCAATCATGTTTACACATGATTACACATGACATGTCTCCGAAACTTTCATCCGTTATAAAAAATGGGATCGGGTTCGATTTTCTGAGTTTTTCGCATCTGTAGCAAGAATTTTGAGAGGTGTTTTGACAATTCAGAGCCATCGAATGACAAATGCGAAAAAAAAAACGCATACGAAAATTTCGGACTCGATGTGCAAGAACATTTACAATTTATTGAATACTCTGATACTATTATTGAAAAATTCTGTTTGATGAGGGTGTAACTTACACACAGGGTGCTTTCTTATGTTCGAAAACAGCACACATGTTGGAATTATTAATTATTTTATTTTACCAATGCAATGCATGTTGTTTAAAACTGAGTGAGATGAACGTCTGGTGCATTTGTACCTACACCAACAGTAATGAAATAACAGATGCTTTCCTTCTTTTCCCAACACGTAAAAATGTCCAAATTGCATATCCCTAGTTTTCAGGCATACTTGGGATGATGGACGGTCGATATGGCTTCATTTGTTATGCGTATATGCTGCCTTTTCACTGTTTACAGCAGTCCACACAAGGTTAACAGATCACTCAAGTCGGCTCATTCATAAAGCATGTGTTTTGCATTTGTGGAATCGAAGGAAGGGTGAGTGGAGAAAAATGAAAGCGTTCGCAGATCCATCACATTGTTATATGAAGTCTTGCCCGACTTTTTCCCCAGAATTCCACTGCACGGAGACCCTAAGGTAGGGTTCTGCCTGCCAGCGTGAAGGGCACAGGTGGTCACTGGTCACACTGGGTATCAATCATGCAGCAGGACATGGTGCCAGTGTAAAGCTTTGATAAAGAGTGTCGTTTGAGCTGAAACCCCGTCAAGGACTTATTAAAGGCCTGCCTTGCTGTGATTAACGATCCGGTCCATTCTGCCAAGACCAGTCTCTCCAGGAGGAGTGGAAGGTGATGATGTGAAAGAATGTGAGAACACAAATAAGTTCACTACTAGTACAAATGACTTTTAATTATCCTGCTCGCACACCGCCTCACAAGCATATTCTCATGGGTACAGTATGTGTTAATCTATTTATTTTTATTTTGAATATACTTATCAGTGTTGGGGAACAACAAAGTAAAAGTGTTTTTTAGCCGTTATTGAATTTGTACAACAAATAGCGGTTTAACATGATTAAACTCCACAACGCTGTGTAATATAGACATGTGCACGCAGGTTTATAGTTTAAAGCGTGGCATACTGATGTGACACTGTCACCAAAAAGGTCTCTCTTTCTCTAGTCATTTTAGTGAATCCGTTTGCAGTAAATGCACTGGTTCAGTAAAACAATTCACTGATTCATTTGAGTTCCTCCGCAGAAGTCGTTTACACCACCTTTCTTGTAGCAATACATACAAAACAATATTTATAGTTAGTTAAATACTACTCTTGGTCATAATGTTTTATTTAGCTATATTAATTATTAGTGCTTTTTTTTGGTTCTTGTTGATTGTTACTTTTGTTACTATACCTTTTTTTTCATTTTGAGCTGCATTTTATGTTATGCAAATATAGTATTGTTTTATTAAATTTGTATATATAAATTGGAGGTCAAAGTGATTTTCAGGTGGGGAAGTACAGTATATTATTAAAATATGTAGAAATATATAGTATATTATTCATTTATAAAAAAAAATAATGTACACGTCACACAAATAAAATGGAGTTTCTTTTAGTGCTGATTTAATATATATATATATATATATATGTATATATATATATATATATATATATTAGTAATTCCTTTCCCCCTTTTTTCCCCCTCTCTGACTCATAGGAGGCGGAATAGATCCATACATAATGCGCTTAGTTCCGCAAGTCATTGGTCCACAGTCAATACATCTGTCACATATCAGAGCTGTTTTTGATGGTTTCTCTTGTATGCAGTGAATTATTAAATTCACTTCTCGAGCCTTTTCAGCACAATAGTCAGGCCAGGCAGAGAGAGCAACGGCTCTGAAGGGAACCGCACGTGTCCTCCCATGAATGCAGAGAGTCTCTTTGTCGGGCATCGCATACTCTCCATGCATTCTCATACGCTGAGTGTTATCAGCTGAGCAGCAAGCACACGCAAAATACACACGTTTGCCATTGTGTACAGCTGTGCGCACTTCACTATGTAAATGTTTCATGCAGGAGCAGCGCCGTATGTCAGCTTCTGTGCTGGTATTTAGTAAGCCTGAGTGCCTAAAGCCCTCTGGGTTTACCATTTTCAAACATCCATGCGTATTTCCTGCAATTTCTTCCTTTTCTCTGAGATTGACAGTTGAGAAAAATCCACAATACAGAGGAGCTGTTTGCCCCCTGGTGAAGTTTTGACAAGGGCTATACGCTGAGAAAACTAGCCCTGTTCTCTACTGTAGTTATTGAAACTCATATCAAAACTGAAGTGAGCAGTCTGGGTCTTTTTTTGACTTCCAGCATGACTGTGCAGTTTTAATTCCTTGATCATCTGTTTTGGACTCAGCATGCACTGCATTTTTAACTAGTGTTCCAAGGATTTTTTCCGCCCTGTGTTATTAGTATTGATTGAGCATGTTTTTTAATTATTGATGAGGCTGTTCATATTGCTCAAACGCTAACTGCGATCTATGGCGATGCAAATGTTGTTGCAATGCTAGAGACTCCCATTACTGTGAAATGTCTGTATGAATGTGAAACTGGAAGCTCTGTTAATGGGCCCTTATTGTGATCTGCTCCATCCTGAGTCTATCCTGAAGCTTCTTTCAGACAGTGAACACAGAGCGGTGAACTTGTGTGCTACTTTGTTTTGTATTTTGGGATTTATTACAGTTCCCTCACAAGAACACCCACCTCTCCCTGTAGGAAAGAGAAATAACAAATGAGATCCCTTTTATATCTCAATTGTTTCTCCTAGACAGCAAAGCAACTAGATGGAAAGCAAATGGAAAATTTTAAAGTTTTAAAGCTAAGGGGTTATTCACCCAAAGATTTTAATTCTGCCATAAGTTATTCACCCTAATGTTGTTCTAAACCTAAATTACTTTTCTTCTTATAAGCTGGCATGAAAGTGAGTAAATAATGACACAACGTTCATTTTTGGGTGAGCTATCACTTTAAGTCTCCAATTTCTTTGATTTATCTCCTGAAAAGATTCTACAGAGATTTAGAAGATATTTCAATGTGCACAAAACAAATTATTTATCTCAGTGGTGTTATTGATATAAATGACATTGCTCTGTATTCTGTATGTCAACAGTTGTCTCATTTGTATCTTTTCTCCAAAGGAATTTTAGGAGGCACACCTGAGACAAGTTGATACATAACATAACTGTGATCTCAATTACATGTAAGTCTCTTGAGCATAGAAACTTGCAACCTCAGAGGCAGAAACTTCTCCTCTGGGTCCAGAGAGACACTCGGGAGACTTCATGCATTGGCATGTCTTTAGTGTGGTGGAGAGTTGCTCCATTGAGACTGTGCCCACATGCTAAACCCGATAAACAGCATGTTTGTCTATATATAGTGGAGGTGTCCTAGATTGGAAGCTCAAAAACCTGCATGTGGTCTCTATATATCATGGAGCTGTTAGATCTGTTTGGTCTGGGAAAGGCTGTGTTTGTGGAAGTCATCTGATGGATTATTGTAATCAAGTCTATGTTGTTTACCAGCATCCTCCTGCTGTCTTTCAATGCCTTTTCTCATATATTTTCCTTCACTCTTTCTCTGTCTCTTTCATTGTAGTGCTTATATTATGTTCAGATTAATCCCAGCATGCCTGCATAGAACATCATCAAAACATCATCACATAATGAAACACAGAAGATGTAGAAAATGCATTTAGATTATGCTGAATGAGATGTATACGAGGAAAGGACAAACTTGCTTTCCTGACATAATTAGTACATCGTATATACCATTTTTCCTGCTTTCAGCTTGTCTAGTTGTCCACATTAGTGTGGTTGTCTTGAAACTATACAATGAGATGTATACGAGGAAAGGACAAACTTGCTTTCCTGACATAATTAGTACATCGTATATACCATTTTTCCTGCTTTCAGCTTGTCTAGTTGTCCACATTAGTGTGGTTGTCTTGAAACAGCCTACATGAATTATTCAATCAACCAGCTGATTGCCTCAATTAGATATCATATTGCCTCTTAATCAGTGTTTTGTTAAGCAATGCACAATTTCCCCGCTTGTATGCGTAATTTTCAGAAGAGTCACTTTCTCTCCCCATAGGGGTGGAGACAGTTAAAATGGACAAATATTACAAATTTGTGCAGTTATATTAAATTAAGCTTCTGTGCGAGAGAGCAAGCGAATTCAAGGACACCCATGCATTAAGTTCAATTGAGAACGCTGCAAATAATTGAAACAAATTTATTTATATCAATATCTGCACATAGAATCTTGGTCTGTGATTATCTATCTATCTATCTGTCCGTCCGTCCGTCCGTCTGTCTGTCTGTCTATTGGACAACAGTAGCAGTATGTATGTTTATATTTATATAAACAGATCAGGCCAGCGTTTCAAGTAATTTCAAGTTCTTTTTGATTCAGATGTGACTAAGTGATGATATCTGAGTGGGTGAGTCTGTCTGTCTGTCTATTGGACAACAGTAGCAGTATTTATATTTATATAAAAAGATCAAACCTGCATATCAAGTAATTTCAAGTTTTTTTGATTCCGATGTGACTGTAAGTGATGATATCTGAGTGGGTGAGTTGTTAAGAGGTACTGCCACCCACTGAAACATTATCTACTGGTGTCTTGAGAGTTTTAATTTATCATATATTTTATCATATATTTTAGTTTGCATTCAGTACCACATTATTTTTCTCATTCAATTTTCTCTCGCTCCTTCTACCTCAAAGAAAACCCCCCTGAAATCATTCTCTTGACATAATAAAGATGACCGCTCAACAACACGTTTGTTATCAGACTAAAAGCAGTGGGTGATTTTTTCAGACAGCCCAGCACAATTGGGAGCTCTCAGATCTGAAAGAAATTAATGAGTCTTCAACTTTCATTCAAAGCCATGGCAGGTAACTCTGTGGGGGGAGTGTTTTTTTTTTTTTTTTTCTGTTAGAATGTTCTAGCTTTCCACAGAAAGTGTGGCGTTTGAAATTATATTGCAGACAGTCAACATCTTTCTCGCTCGTTTGCATCCACCACATGTCAGGTTAAACTTGCACTTTTTCTGAGCTTCAAAAGCAGCCACTCAGTGTTAGGTTAGAAATAAATCAAAATGGTTCTGGCTGTCCTGGCTCACTTGGAGCTCCAGGCGAGGTGAGACATATACGAGACTCAATATAGTGTTAGATGCATATGATACTCAACCAGAATATATTATTTTGCCACCGCATATTAATCTTGTTTGCACTTTTTGTTTGGCATTAAGGGGGTTCCAGTTCCACACAAATGTCCTTCTTTTAAGTAAGAGCAACTGAAATTGAGAGACAGCGTTCATCACATACATTTTGTTATACAAAAAATAACAGCTTTGATATTTGATAGCTATTTTTTTTATATAAAAAAGTCTGTGTTTTAGAGCAACATGAGGGTGGGTAGATGAGAAAAAAAGAGTTTTCAGTTAAAACAACAGATCTGCAGAACACTGTAAAAAATTTCGAACCCTCCCAAATCAAAAATTTCAAGTGACCGATAACATCTAAATTTTTCAATTGGCCCAAGTGAAATTCTTGTTGCAATAGTCTGTTAACATTGGCTCAATGAGAAATAATACGTCAGACTAATTGAAAAATTTAGATGTTATCGGTCACTTGAAATTTTTGACTTGGGGATGTAATTTTTTTTTACAGTGAAGGTGTGACTTGAACTCAAATGTAGATTTGAATTGTTGCTCTCTCTGTGTTTTATGTGACTTCTGTATCTTCATTTTCATTTAATTAAATCTAAAAAGCTCTTGGTTCTAAAATCTAATCTAAAATCTGTTTCATCACCTGACTTTAAAACTGATTTCTAGACCAGTCAGAGTTGACTGATTTCACAGAATATTGCATATGATGGGTACTGACTCTGATTTTTTTACCCTCAGACTGTAATTCCATCTAGCCAGAGTATATCAAATGGGTTTGAAATCGAGCAGTATGTAAATCTCCACAACTCAAACACAGGGTAGAGCTTTAGCTAGACAGGTAAAGCTTACGTTTAGCGTAATTTAATAAATAATTCAAATTTGTTAGCTTGCTGCAAGTGACTATAGGTTAGAGGTAACGTTGAATCTCAACAGCACAAGTTTGTTGTTTTGTAAAGACTTGATAGTTGTTTAGCGTTTAGCGTGTGTCAATTGGTATGTGATGCCTTGGTTGTTGTTGTTGTTGTTTTTTTGTTTTTTTTGCACTGATATTAATTGATAGGCCTAGCAGTCATCATCATCAGCCATGAAGTTTGTTCATCTGTGGAAAACCTATTAATTTTTCTCTTGGAGCAGTGTATTAAGCACCTAATGTTCTCTTGTAAATTACCTGACAAACTCAAGTGACACCAGCCACCCTTGCTATTTTTCCAAAATGACAATTTCTTGTCAAGATGTATTGTTTTGAATTTACTTGGAGAACTCAATTAACATGGGTTTAATTCTGTTTATTTGGCATATTGGAAACAAATAGTGATTTTTCTTAGCTCCTGACTCCATGCCAGTCAGCTACCCTTCAAGGGAAGAAAATTACCTTGCTGGCAGTTACCAATGGAGACTCTAATAATGAATATGACATCTCTCTGTCTGTCTGTCTGTTGATCTCTATTTTAAGTTTTTAATTTCAGCATGCTCCCATCTGTGTTTCTTGACTGCTATGTGAAAACCTGCTTTTAATTAGCTGAAGAAATTAAGGAAAGGTTTATGGGTTCACGTAGTGGGTGGAGACAACATGCCATATTTGGTGACGACAGTGCCTGACAGGTGTGCGTGTCTATGCATGTGTATTTGTTTACCTGTGCGGTTTGGCCTACATGTCTATACGTTTCAAACAACTTGCCTTGCAAGCATTTAAAAACCCAGGACATCCTCCATTTTGGTAAGGGGCCATGTTTTGAAGAGGTTATTGCTTGCACTCCAAAACGGATTGAGGCCTATTTATAATTTACAATTCATTTTGCACTCTCCTTTCTGACCCAGCCTTCCATTTAAACCGCTTTGTTTGCTTTGCCAGACCCAGGTAAGAGACCTAGAATCAAGGACACTAAACACCCAGGGAGACCTTCATCCATGTCCTTTTAGAAGAGTTCTGCAAATTCCTTCAAAAAGCTAAACTTCAGCAAAAGCAAGTGTTCTGACAAGTGTTTCCGAGAAGAGCTGGACTCATTGGACCTCACTGCTTTTGTGGTCATATATATATATATATATATATATATATATATATATATATACACACACACATATGTATATGTGACCCTGGATCACAAAACCAGTCACAAGTCGCACGGGTATATTTGTGGCAACAATACATTGTATGGGTCAAAATGATCGTTTTTTCTTTTACGCCAAAAATCATCAGGATATTAAGTAAAGATCATGTTCCATGAAGATATTTTGTAAATTTCCTACCGTAAATATATAAAACACTTATTTTTGTGAGTGAATGCAGCACAATTGCAAACATAAATGGACAACTTTAAAGGCGATTTTCTCAATGTTTTGATTTTTTTGGCACCCTCAGATTCCAGATGTTCAAATAGTTGTATCTCGGCCAAATATTGTCCTATCCTAACACACCATACATCAATGGAAAGCTTATTCAGCTTTCATATGATGTATAAATCTCAATTTCAAAATTGTGACCCATGTGACTGGTTTTGTGGTCCACAGTCACATACATATATATATATATATATATATATATATATATATATATATATATATATATATATATATACACTCACCTAAAGGATTATTAGGAACACCATACTAATACTGTGTTTGACCCCCTTTCACCTTCAGAACTGCCTTAATTCTACGTGGCATTGATTCAACAAGGTGCTGAAAGCATTCTTTAGAAATGTTGGCCCATATTGATAGGATAGCATCTTGCAGTTGATGGAGATTTGTGGGATGCACATCCAGGGCACGAAGCTCCTGTTCCACCACATCCCAAAGATGCTCTATTGGGTTGAGATCTGGTGACTGTGGGGGCCATTTTAGTACAGTGAACTCATTGCCATGTTCAAGAAACCAATTTGAAATGATTCGAGCTTTGTGACATGGTGCATTATCCTGCTGGAAGTAGCCATCAGAGGATGGGTACATGGTGGTCATAAAGGGATGGACATGGTCAGAAACAATGCTCAGGTAGGCCGTGTCATTTAAACGATACCCAATTGGCACTAAGGGGCCTAAAGTGTGCCAAGAAAACATCCCCCACACCATTACACCACCACCACCAGCCTGCACAGTGGTAACAAGGCATGATGGATCCATGTTCTCATTCTGTCAAATTCTGACTCTACCATCTGAATGTTTCAACAGAAATCGAGACTCATCAGACCAGGCAACATTTTTCCAGTCTTCAACTGTCCAATTTTGGTGAGCTTGTGCAAATTGTAGCCTCTTTTTCCTATTTGTAGTGGAGATGAGTGGTACCCGGTGGGGTCTTCTGCTGTTGTAGCCCATCCGCCTCAAGGTTGTGCGTGTTGTGGCTTCACAAATGCTTTGCTGCATACCTCGGTTGTAACGAGTGGTTATTTCAGTGAAAGTTGCTCTTCTATCAGCTTGAATCAGTCGGCCCATTCTCCTCTGACCTCTAGCATCAACAAGGCATTTTCGCCCACAGGACTGCCGCATACTGGATGTTTTTCCCTTTTCACACCATTCTTTGTAAACCCTAGAAATGGTTGTGCGTGAAAATCACAGTAACTGAGCAGATTGTGAAATACTCAGACCGGCCCGTCTGGCACCAACAACCATGCCACGCTCAAAATTGCTTAAATCACCTTTCTTTCCCATTCTGACATTCAGTTTGGAGTTCAGGAGATTGTCTTGACCAGGACCACACCCCTAAATGCATTGAAGCAACTGCCATGTGATTGGTTGATTAGATAATTGCATTAATGAGAAATTGAACAGGTGTTCCTAATAATCCTTTAGGTGAGTGTGTATATATATATATATATATATATATATATATATATATATATATATATATATATATATATATATATATATATATATATATATATATATATAGGTTAGAATCATTAAGATTTATTTAATGCATTTACTAAAAAAATTCTGTGATGTTGTGAAATATAGAATATAGTGAAATACAGTTGTTGCTGTTTAACAATTTTATGGAAACAGTGATACAAAACATTTCAGAACTCCTGGAAGCAGGAGTATTACATTACATTTTAAAATATATTCAAATAGAATATTTATTTTAATATTTCACAATATTAATATTTTTACTGCATTTTTGATTAAATAAATTTGATTAAATCCTTGGTGAGCAAAATAGATTCCTTTCAAAAAAAAAATATTATTCCATTTATATAATCTTATAATATGTATATAGTTGTAAACAGCATTGTGTCTTCTTTTACCAGTTGTTATCAGATCAAATGTTGGGTTTTATTATAGCAGGTGTAAACAGGGCATTGGTGCACTGGGGGTATTCCAGAAAGCAGGTGATGTGACATACCCGGGTATGTTTAAATATAAGTAAGCAGATAACCTCAACTTTCGGTTCCAAAAATGAAGGTAACTTTCAGGGTATATAAGTAGTCATAGTAGCTTACTCTCTGAACATAACCTGCTGCGGTGCAACAGGACATTTTCTATGCTATAATGTATTGATATGATAAAAAGCATATATGATACCTTACCTTTCAAGCAATGTGGAAGCAAAATGACTTAACAAAAAATAAACTTATACAGCCATGTTATCTTTGAAAGCACAGACTGTTATTTACCACCAAATAGGTGGTGATGTGCACTAAATAACTAAATAGCCATTAGACAAAGGAAGAAGAAAGTAGTAAGGCGCACTTTTTCTGAATGTTTGTTTCCATGGTGACATGTCAGTTCATCGCTCTGTTGAGAATGTCTTGTGTGTTAACAGTGAAAATACTCTGGGTTGGCTGAACTTACTCCCAGACATGTTTTTGGAATCAGCGTACCTCGAGTGAGCAAGGTTTGGGTTAATCAACCGAGAGTTCAGGGTATGTTTGACAGTAAGATAACCTTGCTTTCTGGAATACCCCCCTGGTTTCCAGATCCATGACTTTCTGTTAGGTATTTGCTCTGCTGGATGTGCGCGTGTGACTGTGAATATGGTGGGGCAGATCGGACTCCGCCGCTCTGATGGGTCTTTTATTCCAGTCTGTTGCCTACAGTGCCTGACATGGCACAATCGCAGCAGTGCCACACTGTGATGTACGGGTGTAATGGGCACGAGTCGCTGTGGTTTGGTATAGAGTCAGCTGTGAAGAAGTTATCCGTGCCATCTGTCCTTTATGCCTTCTGCCCCCCATCTGTGTTGAGTCCCTCTTGTCAAATTCTCTGCATTATGCTTTCATATCCTCCCTTATATGCTATGCTTTTTTGGTCCTGTCCCTGACTGATTTCAAGGCACCTTCACATGCTCAGACTTTGTCAAAGACTTCAATGGATTTCCATTCAAGATTTTTTTGCTGAGGCTAGATACTATGCTACTTTTTGTTCTATTTTCTTTCTAGGTCAGTTTTATGAGGCTAGTACTATCGTATTTTATCTCAGTTAAAAATAAAATGTCACTATAAACATGGAAATTTCAATCATTATTTGCTTACCCTAATGTTTTTTTCAAACCTTAATTATTATAATTAATTAATATCCTGGTCTCTGGTTTAAGTCTAATGAAAGTAAATGAGAACTGGGACCGTCTAGCTCAAATAAAAATGATAAAAGTCTCAATACAGATCTTCTTAAACCATACAACAGCTTTGAGTGAATAACAGACCAAAATGTTTGAAATTATTTTCTTTAGCAATGTCCATTTCATGGTCAAACTGATCTTTTCAGTTAATCACTTGACAGTCTAATTTACAAAACAATCTGTTCATAAATTGGATTGATCTTGTTCTTGAGTTCTCACTGACTCAAGCAGCAGTTTACAGCTCAATGGAGGGGAATATTATCAGGGCATATCTCTTGTTTTCCCTCACACAAAGGCACTGTATGATTTCAGAAGAGTTGAAATACAGTGGACAAATCTTATGAACAACTTCAATGGCTCACGGGACTGAGTAAATGATGACAGAATTGCTAAATCTTAAATATCAGCCCCTCCTGTTTTTCTTCAGAGGAAAAATGCATTTATGATCTGTAAACTCTGAATCACCCTCTTAAAAGTTTCGACAAAATGTTTACATGAGTTTATAAAAGTTTAAAGCAACACATTAGCTTTGAAATCTCGCCTTGAACATGCTGTAAACACTTACAGACAGGATTTAGATGTACAGAAATAAACTGATTGAAGCTTGTTGAGACTTGGAATGGATTGAATATAAAAAAAAATCTTCAGCAGCACTGCAGAGGGAAGCGAAAAACTGGATAGTATTGCTGCTTAGATCCAATTGCCAGATTCTCTGTTTAGGTTTTCTGCAACCATTTGGGACTCCTGTGATAGACGCTCTTAATGAAGTACGGATGTTTAAATATCTTTGCCAAATTAAAAGACAAATTTAAATTAGGCAGCCATGAATACTTCAACTGCGTGTGATTAAGTGTACGTCTGCCAGAGCAGATAACCACACCACTGCAGGGTCCTTCGCAGAAGTTTAGAAGTCCTTGTCACAGCTTCTGCTTTCCGTTTCCTCCATCTTCTAGCATTTTTAATGAGTTTGCCCACCCTGATCTCCCACCGTGCCTCCCCACACACCTTGTATTTCGTTTTCCCCTCCCTCCCGTGCTTGTCCTGCTGCAGATGGGATTCATCTCTGGTTTCCTGGCTGCCGTTTGGTAAACAAAGCATTCAGCAGTGGAGAGTGATTCAATTAAGGTTAATTGAAAAGCTCAGTCCGTCTGGGGCTCCGAAACGCTCTTGTCTCCCTTCGGCCTGCCAGCCTGGTGTAAAACACTGTTAGGACTCCTCCTCCTATACTACAACTCTGCCTCCTCCTCTGCTTTTTCCATAGCCGCTTCGGTTTCGGCCCCCCCGTCCCTGGATCTTATCTCAGTGGCCAAGCTGGTCCCTAGGGAACTAGCCAACAACGGCCTTATTAAAAAGGGATGTTCGCTTCAAAATTCCTCATGACGTCTTCTCCAGCTGTATGCTTTGTGTGGGGTGATGTGGTGGCTGTTTTTCTATGGCTGGTAGATTCAGGGCTTAGCCAAGACCTGCGTGAATCCATATGGAGATGTCCTTTCAGTGAATATTAGAATGCAATATTTTTAAGTTTATAATAAATGTTAAGATATTTAATCTCTCATGAAGTAAATCTTTACTGAGGCTAAGACTAAAAAGTTTCCAATAGCCTCAGTCTGAACCTTAGACATGCCCAAAAGTTTACTTAAAAAAACCTAGGGGTTTTTAACCACTAGTTTGTCCCGTTGTGCATTGTTTACCAGTACCAGTTTTTTTTTTTTGTCGTCAAGTTTGCAGGCTGTTGAAATGAGTGATTCTGAGTTGCTGTATTTGTCAAAGATTTGCAAATCCCATGGCATTGTGAGTTTTGCAAAAACTGCACATGCTCAGGCTCTTGTCTTAAAGTTTTTCAAATTGCTGTTCATCCTGGAAATAACTAAAAATAACACTATTTAGCTTTTTTACAGCTTAAAATATTTGGATATTATTTCTGGAGAGCACAACTCTGACCAAAAAGTCTACAAATAGGCTCCTATGTTCTGCTATGTTGCTCGCAGAACGCAAGTCTCAGCAATAATTGAGTTCCGTTTGTTGCTGAGTAAACTACAATATGCAGCAAGTTTTATGTGCAACATTACATTTGATTTATAGAGTAAATTACGGCTCTGAATGATTTTATTAGTAACAAAAACCACCAGGTGTGAAAAACATTCACCTTGGAATTACACTTATAGTAACCTGGAACGTTTATTGATTTACAGTATGTAGGCATTAATTCTGGTTAAACCATTATTTTACTCTTTCTAAAGAGCTGAAACAAGTAACAGAAGCCAAAATGCATCTAATATGTGAAATAAGACATTGCAAAGAGCATTGAGTACATATTAACATACATAATATGTTTCAGCTTTTTGCTTGGATAGGTCAGGGTTGTGTAGTGTAATAAAGGGTCAAAACATTGTCATTAGATCTGACATTTTGGGGAGCATTTTAAGATCATTGCAGTTGTTTGTTGTTGTGCTCGCCTTTCCTGCGGTAAAGCTTGTATAGCACGCTCATTAAGTTAACAAGCATTATGCTTGACTCTGAATTGCTGAGCAGGTGAGATGCTCTTTTTTTTAGTGCAGCATTATTCCAGATGAAGCATTTTGGTAAACAAACATCAATTGACTCGTGGATGATGTTGCAGTCATAGACCCTTCTATACCTGCTCATAAATGGCTAAGTGCATTTGCAAAAAAATTAACATGTCTCTATTCTTCCAGTCTGGTAAGAATCAGCATAACTTTTGGGTCCCACTATTTGTCTGACTAATGGATATCCACTCACAGAAAAGTGTCTTTGTTCTGTTTCGTTTGACTCAAAAGGTTGTCTTGCACCACCAAGATGTCTATTATTTCTGACATCAGCCATGTTTAGGAAGGATTTACAAATGTGTCAAGCTTGAAATGGGGATGGACAAAGGCCGACTCCCTGAACTGTATTGAAAGCCAGTCGCATGGTGGTGCATATGGAGGAAGATTCACCTTGTCTTCAAGCAGCTGCAGCTTCATTAAGACCTTGGCGGTGAGGCAGGGAGTCCCATCTGCCACAGCTGATGGTGTTGGCGTTAGCGCCTGGACCGTGCATGTTTGAGCTTGGCATGTCTAACTCACCCCCAGCATAGCCACTACATGAGAGATCCGACTGCGAGCAAGTGTTGGACATTACCTAGCTGCTTCCCATGGGCCCTTCTGTCCCTCAGAGGTGGGATGCCTGCCCCAACTTCATTGTGCTGCATTGGTAAGACATGTTGGGATGAAATGATTTGTAATTATTGCACTGTTTTCCACTATACATTACATCATTAAGGTTTAGAGCTATGATTGAGGTCTGAAAAGGATGGATGCTTGTTGCCCTCCAGTGAAATTTGTATGTTCTGTATGCCTACATCTTTTTTTGGTGATTTGTTTAAGCAGTAGCTGTCAGGCATGGTTCATTAGGCTTGAGAATTTGTAACTGGAAAGCCTGTGCTTTCCAATGAGACAAATTTCTGTGCGTTTAACTTAGCTGGGAGCTTGTTGAGGCTCTTTTTAAATTATGAAATGTTGTCAGCATATTTGAGCAGTTCAAGTGTTTGCTTCAGTGACGTAAGCCAAAACTATATTTGGCTGTGTTCAGTATTAGTTCGCCCTACATTGCTCAGGCTTTTGCATGAGTAATTTAGATTGTGATTGATTTGTTTACACTGCAGGTCTTGATGTCCAATACCGATTTGTTAACTATATCCAATTTTTTTGACGACCAGCTTACATCTTCTTTTAAAAGGGACCCACATTGTATATCTGCATTTACACTTGGCGAAACGACCCATGGTAGACGCACTGACCTGGAAAAGCTTTGGCCAAAAAGGGAGTAAAAAAGCTGTGATTTGCAATGGTTGCAGATTAAATGATATTACAAGCTTTTGCTTTCCGTATCTTTAAAGATCAGTTTCGACCAGATTGGTCTCTTAAAGTGGAGAAAAAGAGGAGAGTCCTTGCTGAAGCCTGGGAATTTTAAAGAGTCATGTGATCGCGGTTGGTGTCCACATGAGTTGACACCAATCGCCGCTGTTGCTTTTTCAATTAGGTACAACTCGCTTTGACGGGAATAACTGATCTGTCCGCTTGCATGGCAGACGCAAATTCACATATCCTATTCATATCAGATTTGTTTCCACATATGAATGAGGCCTGAAACCGATCTGTGAATATCTGAATCCATATGCTTTTTTTCTTCTTACACGTTCATGGGTCATATCTGATCTTTGCCACATGGGAGGAAAAAAATGGAATTGGGTCACTTGAGCCATGTAATGTAAATATGGCCAAAATGGGGGGCACAGGGGTTGATAGGCGGTCACAGAAAAAGACAAAGTTATAATTTATTGAACTTTACACTTTATATATGTTGATATTATAATTTTATATATACATTTTTTTGACATATTTAGTATATTGAAATGATAAAAGCCTATTACTCGACCTTCAGAAACATGTTTTTTTTTTTTTTTTAATTTATGTTTTTCTTACACAGAATAAATGGGTCTTTAAACATGAAAATATGTGTATCTATTAGGAAGGCAAAGGGAACACAAGTTTGAAAACCCCTTTCTTCTTCTTTCCCTGCTTCTTCTCCTCCTCCTTCTTGCATTCTAGCAAGTATGTAACCAAATATTCAAGATTAGGTGGACCAAGTGTAAAAGTTTAAGAACTGATTTACTATTTTTCTGATTATTGGTGCAGAATATGTTGCCTTTAATGTACAGCCCCATATTCTAGTGAAGTATGCGTGAAGTATGATGACAAATGCTATAATGTTGTACTTTGGTTGTATTTAATGGAATTTAGCATTTAGAATGTAAACAAATCAAAATAAAATTTCTTTTGTGTATACACTTACCCTAGCCATATAAATGGAAATGATGACTCCATTAAGGCAATGACCCATTCAAAAATGATCATGTATTATGCCGGTTTAACTGAAAACATGGCACATTTCCAATGAACTATTAAGTAGTCACTTATTTTAAAGAGTATTGACTTAAAATGGATGTCACTTTGATAGACATTGTATGTCGTATCTGCCAAAATATTAAAGATGCTTGTGAAATTAGCAAAGCAGATAGTTCTGAAAGCCTTGGTCAACTGGTGTCAGTGCTAAATGTGATGGTGGTGAATAGTGTTCATTTAGTACAGAGGAAATTTATTGATGCTATTGCCTTCAGAAACTGATTTTAAGGTGGAATGAATTAGTCTGAGGGTGTGTTTTAGTTGTGGTGTGTGAAATGGTTTTAAAAGGTTAAATTTGCTTGAACAGAGTTAGTCCACTAGTGACTTTTTGTTTTTGTTTTTTTGTGCTAATTATATTATAAGCTTAATAATTTGAGTGAACATTTTAATTGAAAAATAAAATACGTTATATAACTATTAGAACATTTGAAAGCTCTCATGCTTCATTTTTTTTTTTTTTTTTTAGCAAGTTGTGAAGTGGCAGGTGAAATTCCCTCTCCAGTTCATGGCTGTGGAAGGATCAAAAACTGTACAGTGTAGAAAAAAAAAAAGCTAGAAATTTCCCCCAATTGTTACTTTAAGAATTTCCTGTCCGATTGTTGCAAGACATGGAACGAATTGCAGGGTTCTATAGCATGGCTGACACTATCATTTGACAAAAAGCACCCCCAAAAACGAGAGAGTGAAATCTTCCAAGTAAGTGCCTTTCCAATAAATGGGCCCATTTTAGAGCTAGAGGAGTGATGGGAAAGATGGGAGAGATGGGAAATAATGAAAAAAAAAAAAGCAGAATGACAGAGGCTGACAGAAGCCACCTGAAATGTTTATCTCACAGTAGCTGTCGTGTAGCATCGGTGGATTCTGCATCTATGTTTGTGTGTGTTTGGAGGATCTTTAACACACTGGTGTATATTCCTCCTCTTCCCCTGAGGAGAATAGGAGGCAGATGTTTTATTGATCAGGTCTGCATTCATGCTGTTCTTCTTTGTTTCTACCTTCTGCCTCATGCTCTTGTCATTTTCTTGAATGGCAATGATTTTCATATTTGTGATTGTGATCCCACTATGCTATTTTATCGTTATGGAAATACATACAGACCCTTTCCAAAAAATTTGAATATCATGGAAAAGTTTATTTATTTCCATAATTCCATTCAAAATGTTAAACTTCCATAGATTATAGATTCAGGGCCCACAACTTAAACGATTTCAAGTATTTAGTTGTTTATTTGTACATAATTTGGGCTTGCAGCTCATAAAACCCACGAAAACAGGATTTCAAAAAATTAGAATATTACATGAAATCACACAGTAATTACACAGTGATACCATGGTCATTGAACCAGGTTTTGGTTCTTTTGGTTCTTTTGGCAGTGTGGGCAGGTGCAAATCCTGCTGGAAAATGAAGGAAGCATGAAGTGCTCTGAAAATGTCCTGGTAGACGGCTGCGTTGACTCTGGATTTAATAAAGCACAGTGGACCAAAGTCCTCTTTTCTGATGAGAGCAAATTTTGCATCTCATTTGGAAACCAAGGTCCCAGAGTCTGGAGGAAGAATGGAGAGGCACACAATCCAAGATGCTTGAAGTCCAGTGTGAAGTTTCCACAGTCTGTGTTGGTTTGGGGAGCCATGTCATCGGCTGGTGTTGGTCCACTGTGCTGTCCACTCAACGCAGCCGTCTACCAGGACATTTTCAGAGCACTTCATGCTTCCTTCATTTTCCAGCAGGATTTGCACCTGCCCACACTGCCAAAATAACCAAAACCTGGTTCAATGACCATGGTATCACTGTGTAATTACTGTGTGATTTCATGTAATATTCAAATTTTTTGAAATCCTGTTTTCGTGGGTTTTATGAGCTGGAAGCCCAAATTATGTACTAAAAAGGGTCTGTATAAGATAATATTTATCTGTTTGCATACACAGGCTTTTGTCTTTCCAAATAAATTCAACCCGACTGCAAATTCTGAGTGGAGTGTTTATATCTGAATATATAGTTATCGGTCGGGTTACTAACAGATTACTTGGCTGCATGTTGACAGTGATAAAGCACAAATGTGGTGGTTTCTTTTGCACTGTATTATCTGTTAAAGGTGTTTATCTAACATTTTCCATGTGTTACTTGGTTTGACAAACGCAGCTCACACATATGAATGACAGCATATACCTCACAAAACCTAAAAACTGTTTTACTTCACTTTTATCACGTTCAACTTGTTTTCTCAGCCATTTGTCATCTACATTACAACAAAAATAAAATTTTCTTCTTTTATCTAGACAGGATTTTGATGGATTTTGATCTGTTTGCATGAATGACTCTGTTACCTGTAGTGTGATTGCATATTAGGAACAGAATATATTCTAAGTTTACTATGTAGTTCTGTGTGCTCTGCACAATTTCAATAATAGCGAAGTGAACAATAATGGTTTTGACAGGAATAAAATGACAGTTTTGAGTCAACACTCAGTGATGGAGTGTCACAATTTTTCAAATGAAGAGCGTTTGCACAGTTTCATCATTTTGATTTATGACATACATTTAATTTATTTATATTTTTGACAACAGGCTTTTTCTGTCTTTCTCTTTCTCAGCTTTAGTCCTTGTCTTCACACCAAACACTTTTTTCATCTAGAACATAATATCTGGTGGTGTAAAATATCTTTTGGGAGATGATTTACGTTGTCACAATGCTTGTTGTTTACATGAACTCCATGTTCTGCAATATGCATGAGGCAGAATTACTTCAAATGAAAGTGGAAAGCAACACACATTTTATATCTCGACATCTATCGAAATGTGAATGTTTGCTTCACGCTTCTTTTGTGACTAGGAGTAGACGCGCATGAGGTACAAGGCTGTGTCATCTGAAATATGACTTTATCCTGTCAGAATGAATCTGCCCCCTTGTAACATTATGTCCATTATTTTGAGATGCGTCTTTGGATGTCTTCTGATACTTGGATGAGGAAATAGAAACGTTTTTGAAAGACTATTAGGGTAGAAGATGATTAGATACACCCTTCCTTTTTGATCTGACAGGGTTGTGTTTTTCAAGTGGAAGTTGATGGAAAGCAAGATAACAAAAGATTGTATGCTTGGAACAGAAATGCATTGTAGTCAATCATGGTACTTGTGACAAATTGAAGTAGTAAGCCATTTCTGAAATACAGACAGAGCTCGGTTTGTAGATAGCTTTGCATTTCTCTTTTAAAATATGCTGCTTCTTAGAGTTATTACCAGTGTCATACTTTCTAGGGTTGCAGAGTTATTTGTGGCCTATGCATATGGTTTTTTGGCCTTGCATTAATTTACGAACTGACGGGACGTAAACAAACCACAGGTTTGCCACACAACAGCTGTTCTTAAGGGTCTCATGCAACATTTCAGGTGTTTGTTCCAATATATCCAGCTATTACAGCTGTCAGTTTTTCTCAGATTTTATCTCAGACCTTATGATGAGACAATGTGTCATTTTTACTCTTTTACTGATATGAAACCGTGCACTCCAGACATGCAATCCAATCTACCGCTTTTCCATTGCTCGCTGTCCTAGAGAAATTGCAAAACAAAATGCAACTCCACTTCTCATATGCATCTGCTATTTTTTTTTCTCCCTACATCAAAGTCATATTAGGGTGGAGACATTCTAGAAAATCACAGAAATAATAGCAGATATAAGGAGAAAGTTTGTTTGAGCACTGGCCAGCGACAATGATCGCTTTCTCAAATCTTTGTGTAATTTGGTGTTTGTCGAAAATAACAACTCAATGTGTTATTGAAGTTGGACTTTTCTAATGTTTATTAATGCTCACTTCTCAGTTTTCACTTGAAAATAAGCAAATAGTACAGAACAATCCCACCATTTTTTTCATAACAAAGGGATGCTCATGAGTTTGAGTGTGTCTGATTAAACGCCCCGGAGGCGGTGCGTCCCTGAGCTGACAGTCCTCGGCCTTGCTTTAGTGCGTGTGCGTATTTATCACCATCTTAAGTGCTCTCATGAACCGTCTCCACCACTATAACTCTGTCTAATGGAAAACAAAGGCACAGCCAAGGGAGTTCAGACACTGCATCTCTCCTCTGGCACTAATGCACTATCAAAGGTTGCTGTACGCACACCTCTGCTGGTCATAGCTCACACACCTGCCCACGACAGTACAGCTTGCTGCTGTATGATAGAAGTTGAAGAAGAGCATGCAAGGGGATGCATAGATCTGACTGCCAACATCTAAACACAAAGATGAGAGCGAGAGAGTGAAAGAGAAGGTTTAGTACTGAAGTCTATCTTGGGGAATGCAATTTATTCATTCGTAATTAATTGATTTATTGCATGCATGCTTGACTTAGTCATATCCTGAAAGCAAAGCAACAGCTTGTAAAGAAGTTGTTTTATTTTATATGTAGAGGAGATTTGATTGGCTTCTATTGGGTTTATACTTAATGATTTTTTTTTGCTCCGCACCCCTAAGCCTAACTCACAGAGAAAAGTGAGGTTTTTATTAAACCATTTTAGTACAGTATGTTTAAGACATTTTTGGTGACCCTTGGACAAAACCTGCCCCAAACACAAATGCTCTCACACCAAGGAAGTGATTTCTTTTCTTTTTGTTTGTTTTGTTGAATCTGAAACTGAAGAATTGAATGCAATAATCTTCTTGCATCATTAGATATGATTTATCTCATGGAGCATCCTTCAGTTTTTTATTAGCCATGCACTTTAATTAAGCAGAAAACTTTATTGTAGCATGAACTGAAAATTAATTTTAGCTGGCTCATTATTTCTTTTAATAAATTGAACTTTTAATCTATTATACAGAACTCAGTCGTGTTCAAAGTGTTTGTTGCTGAAGATAATTTAAGTACAATATAAGCATACAATATTGTGAAGACATGGTGTTAGATAATAGTTTTGTATGAGTCATATACAAGTATTTATTTCTTTAGATTTTTTTAATCATTTTTTATCATTTTTTATTAGTTTTTTTTATCATCATAAAATGAAAGTAGGAAATATAATATTGATTAATATATATTGTCAGGGAAGACTATAGAAATTAATTTAGATTTTAATTTGTCTTAATTGCTGCAGGTGCAACTGTGTTACTTTATATGAGCAAAGCTTTATTTATAAAGCTAAATAATCGAGACAGATAAAATGTGTCTGCTAACCTTCACTTCTGCCTACAAAAGATGTCAAGATGATGTATTGTTGAAAAGCTATTCCTCTTTTATACCGATACTTTCTATGCTGTGATGCTTTAAACAGATTCTGTTTTGCTTTGTTGCTCTCACCTCCTACAGCCAAATAGCAGATAAATCATCAATGTACAAGCTATCAGGTTCCTGTCAGTGGGTATTCATTACTTCTTTTGCTCTTTTTATGGTTTTGACTTTTTATTCCTGAATATTATCATGAACAAAATATTTAACTCTATTTCCGCACACAGAAAATGAAACATTTAATTATGTTGTCAAGCACGGTAAAGAACAAAACTATGTGGACCCCCAAATGGTACATTCATATGTGTTTGTTGCAAAACCATTGGCATTAATAGGGAGATGGTCCACTCTTCCACTCTTTTGGGAAGGCTTTGTTCTAGATGTTGGAACAAGGTTGCAGGATTTTGATCCCATTGAACATGGGCATCAGCAAGGTCAGATACTTATATAGGATGAGGTGGCTTGCAGCTGCTGTTCCAATTCATCCTAAGTTGTTCAATAGGGTTCAGTTCTGTGCTTTGTGCAGGGCAGCCTGGTTGTTCCATACTAGACTCTGTAAATCATTTCATTATTGTCCTCCCTTTGTGTACACGGGCATCGTCATGCTGAAATAGAAAAGATCTTTCCCAAACTGTTAGTTTGTAAATGTTAGATGGTCTCAAATCTGGTCAGGCCAGTCTGTTTTAATTATTTTAGATGGGTTTAGGGCGTTTAAGGATGGGAGATCAGCTGACTAACATGTTTCAGCTTCCTTCTCCTTCTACTTTCTTTTTTTCATTTTGATCACAGCTCTGTCATACAGGATGCTCGTTCAGGGTCAGACCATGTAAAGCTCAACGTTAAATAGATGTGTAGCAAGGTGTTCAAAGATAGCTTATGTCATCCATCATGTTTTATTCTCAGAAATTGGCTTCCAGAGATAAGGTCACATATGCAACCCTTGCTGTGCAACTAGAAGTGCACCCAGAGATTCTCTGTTCATCACAATTACCTTTACAGTACGGCTCTCTTCTCCAGAGAGCAGTAAGAAGAGGAAATAAAATCTCACACTGTTTCCTTTTGCACCAGCAGGGATTTAGACGATAAGGCTATTAAAGGAGAGAGAGCGGGCTGAAAAGTCATTACTCAAAGTGTCCCTCTTTTAAAAGTTTTGTCTCTGCGCAGGTGCTCGGTTTTCGGCGGCTGTATGGGAACGCATTCACCGACTGAACAAGTCTGCGGACAGTTCATCACAACTGAAAGCCTTTACATGGTGACATTTGTATTCAACTCGAGTGGAAATGTCTTCTCAGGCACGCACACACACATAGACGACTGCTCGGCCCACTTCCGCTGTGCATCTGTGTATGCGTATGTGATGAATTATTTCATGGCATAGTGACCTCGTAGTTAGTATGTATGATAGCACCTACAGCGCCTGATATTTCAGTCTCACAACACAACAGCAGATAAATAAATGGCAGTAAATAATGCAGATTTTTTTTCTCCCTCTGGGTTATTTGGGTTTCATCAAACAAATTTGAAAGACATGAACACGTGAAATGAGATTGGATTCTCTAAATCAATGACAGTGTAGTAGTGTTTTGGAGTGTGAAGTGCTTGGTGTGATGTTAAAGTTGTAGTGTTAGGCATCACAACATATTGAGCAGAGGGGGTTCTCAAGGTTAGATGAAGAGGACAGGACAGGCCACATTTTCAAGAGGGATCAATATTTTGTACATTCTACGCTCTTTCCCACCAGCGCCTCCTTCGCAAATCCCCTGGGGTGGTGACAGAGGTTTTCGGAACAGCAAGAAAGGTAGAAGAAATAGATTCTTCTATTCCCTGCAGGCTGCATTTGTGCCGGCGCTGTGAGGAAATGTGTAAAACAGCATTGATTGGTGAATTGACTCATTCCTTACTTGTGTTATAATCTGAAGAGATTGAGAGAGCAACTGCAGTGTGGTGGTGATGGTGGGTTCTGATAGATTTCTCCTTTCATTCACATATTGTGTTCGTCATCAATACAGCGTCAGTGATTTTTTTCCAGATTTATTACTCCATATTGCATCTGTATGTTCCAGGCAACAGACCAGGAGGACATTAACCCCATGTCCTCCATGCCAGCAGGGGGCGACTGCACCACTGAGTGATCCTGGTGTGGAGAGGTGACTTTAAGCATATGCTGCCTTCAAATGCACATAGGAAACTTGTACCTCCAATTCATTATTGCTTTGACATGCATTCAAGTAGGAAACATGACACGAAAATAGCCTAAACAAAGAAAGAAATTATATTGTGAACAATAATTCCAAATGACTAGGCTACATTAAAATGATGAAACATATTCCTCTCTATCACTTATTTATATATGGTATCACAACTAATTGTTTTTGTTACATAAAGCAAAAGTTGAATGGTTAACTCTGCACCATATGCTGACTTTTTTAAAGATCTTGTCTAAAGGTTCAATAAACTGTTCCATAAAACAGTCAGTATTTTTCCATCATATTCATTAAAGGGGTCCTATTATGCTTTTTCAACTTTAGTTACTGTTGCTGTTTGAGCATACAAAGCTCAAAGTCCACTCCAAAGGAAGATATTTTATTTAACATAATCCACTTTTCAAGAACTACAATGATTGGCTCGTTTGGACTACAACACACTTTTTCCAAAACTTATGAAGTGATAATGTTCCTCAATGAAATAATCCCCACCCATGGAATACGCATAAAAGTTGGCGAGGCCTGGTTAAGCTGCGTTAGAGAAGATGAAGTGTTGTCGCTGTTTTTTCCACCCCGGAAAAAGTTTGTCCCAAGGCTGACAAACTTAGAGTGGTTAAAATTTATGTTTAACACTGTTCCTGAATATTATATCCTCAACGTTTGTCTGTGCGCTGCACATTTTACGTAGCCTGGAAATCCAGACCCAAATCTGAAGGATTAAGGGTCTGGCATCGACTAATGAAAATCGGCCAGCTCGAGGGGCGGCACCAAGCATGCATTTGAAAATCTCACTACACGCAATTGGATAACACTACGACCAATCACAACAATACGCCCCAATCGCTTAGCTACCAGCAGAGCTAACTGGTATATTAGACTCTTTCCGTATCCGGTCGGCAAAACAGCAAAAACGTACTTCTTGCTAAGGAATGATTCAAGCACGGTCTTCTGTTCCTCTTTTAGATAAAAAGCCAAGTCTAACTCGTTCAGTGTAGCGGCCAAAGCCGTTTCAAACAACTGGTGTTCATCCATAGCCATCTTGCAATGTTTACTAATGACTTCGACGTCACAGCGCTGTCGTCATCTGTTTAGCTCGCCTCTGGCCCACCTTTATCAGATAACTCGATGTGATTGGTGCAGCTCGGATACAAGGGCATATTTAATGAGCATCATTACTCAATGCCAGAGTAACTCGCTGAGCAAATTCAATTTGTGCTCTTCTGAGAACTCTGGATTTCCAGGGTACATTTTACGGAGAAAACGCTGAAAGATGTCCTGAAAGACGTAGCCATTCGCATTTTGTCAGGACAATCTGTTGTTTGTGGATTACAACTTGTAAGCATGTCTTATTATTTGTTGTTGTGTTTTCTATTAACAGTTACAATTATAAGTTTTATGTAGTTGCTATGCTAGCTATAATGTAAACGAAGGGCAAAGATTTGCCTCCGCTAGCCTGCAAGCTAACATTAAAGTATTTAATTAGTGTTTACTGTAGCATTTGTAAGCTCTTGCTTTTGTAAGACGGTTCACCGCCCCTTAGGAAAATTACCCATGATTTTGTGATTGATTACTGTTTGTATTACCATAGTTTTCTGACAAATACCATGATTAAATTGTGTATAACATTGTATCTATAATGTATAAGTAAATTACAAAAAACATACCACTCTGCGTGAAACGTCCTGTGAAATCCGTTCTTGCAAAGTCCGTGCTTGAAATCCGTTCTGCACTATCCTCTTGTTCGTTAACATTGTCAGGGTCTGAAACAGGCTCGAAATGGTTTGAAATTGACGCCATCATTAATATTTACATCTGAGTAGAGCTGGCGGTTATGAAGGGGTGTGACCTTTCCCAAACATGCGGTAAGCGCTGCCAATTACAACACACTGGGCCAGCTAACCAATCACAGCACATTTCGGAAGGAGGACCTTCATCGAAAACAACACGTTCAACCAGACTGGGGAGAAAAGTAGCTGTAATAATGTAAATATGTGAAAATAATGTTTTTCGAACAATCAAGCATGAAAACATATTTTAGTACACCCCAAAAACTAAATCAAGACTTCATAAAAGGGCATAATATAACCCCTTTAAATTCCTGTGCAGATGCATGTTGTAATATTATGTTTATGTTGTGTATATTTAAATGCTTCACCTGTATTCCTGGACCCCTGCTTCAAGTTTTGTCGTGGACATATTCGGCTCTGACCATAATCAAGGCCTTGATTGCCTGAATGGCTGTAATTAAGAGAAGTGGAGGGAGACAGAGTGGAAGGGCTAAGTATTGACATGCTCTTGTTTTCAGTGCTCTTGCAATGAACTGACTTAGGGAAGTATGAAGGTCACCATCAGCAGACCGGGTGGAAATCGGTGTTGCTCCCGCAATCAGCCCTTTCTCTTGTAACGTGTGCTCGTTCTAATTACTGTCTTCATTCAGAAGGCTGCACTCCTCTAATTACATTTCCCTTTTAGCCCATACTGGGGAGCCCTGTAATTAAGAAATCCCCTCCCCTTGCTAGTGAAAACCCTGGGGCTTCTGTGATTCTTTTTTTTTGCCCCCCTTCAGTCAATCTAGCTGTAGAGGAAGGACACTCTTGAGGGTGCCTGGAAACATGCGTCTTCCAGCATTGCAAGTTCAGCATGTGCCTTTTGGCTCAAACTAGCTTGTTTATATCTAAATAAACTTTTTGATAGTGCTATCCAAGCATTTCATGTGCCAGAAAATATCTTCAGAAGGAATAGATTTTGTACTCACTCAACATATAACTCACCCTAAGGCCCAAAACATGCTCTCTGCGTGAATGTGAACACAAATGCTTCTAGCTACGCAAGCTCAATTACAGGCATCTTTGCGTTCCAAATGCCTTCGCATTTTTAGCGTTGCTACAAGGTAAATTAGCATAACTGTTTCTACAGTCACTTTTCTCTTTCAGGCCGACTTCTGCCAGTTGAGGAACCGTTTAAAAATAATTTTGTTTAGCATGTTAGTTAAAGTTTGTTAAAGTTGCTCTCTTTGTCTGTGTTTTTGACTAATCTAGTATAAAATATCAGCTTTAGGTTCTGTAAACAGGTCTTAAGAAAACTAACCAATGAAAAGCCCTGCTTATGAGTCATTTTGTACATTTGAGTTTGGTGCAGGGCAGGATTTTGGTAACACTTTACAATAAGGTTCTATTAGTTAACACTATGTTTTAACTGACATTAACTAACAATGAGCATTACATTTGTTACAGTATTTATTCATCTTTGTTAATGTTAGCTGATAAAAATACAACTGTTCATTGTTAGTTCATGCTAGCTCATGTCCATTAAATAATAGTAACAGATACAACTTTTGATTTTAATAATGTATTAGTAAATGTTGAAGTTAACCAAGATTAACACATCCTTTAGAAATATTGTTTTATTGTTAGTCCATGTTAACTATTGTAGTTAACTACAGTTAACCTTATTGTAAAGTGTTTTTTTAAGAGAAGACCTACTGTTGAAGTTAGCAAAATGGCTCAAAAGCACTTTTAAACTTTTGACAGGTTAGCTACTAGTTTGCTCCTTGTACTAATGAATCAGACATTTGAACATAACTGTATTTCCCTTGCGTAGTTTGTTAATGTCCCAGTAATGCTAGACCGCATATTGTTACTTAGAGTTTTTGGCCTTAGCCATATCTGAGTTTCCAATAAGCCTCTCTTATCTCTGACTGAAGAAAACTTGTGTGGACCATAATTTTACTATACTTACTCCCGATCTCTTCTGTTATCTCTATGTGCCTGCGTCTGCACTTGAGTTCTGACGTGCAGAGCCCTTATGCACAGCATGCCAAGGCCGGATGACCTCTGCCGGAGATTGCTGCCCGGTTCATTAATCTCCCAAGGGCCCTGTCCTCTTAGCAAGCTGAAACTCTATCATTTCTGTGCTAATTTTGCCTATTTATGCTTTTATGAAAATGCTGCACTATTGAAAATACTAGCTTAGACCAGCATGAGTTTGTTCGGGTCGGTTTGTGTTGGTTTCGAGTTCAGTGGATTGTCACGGCTGGTGGGTGTTACGTTTTACGTTACTTTTGAAAGAAACTTATGTCACCAAGGCTGCATTTATTTTTATCAAAAATACAGTAAGTAAATATTGTGAAATATTAACATTTAAAATGACTCTTTTACATTTTGATATATTTAAAAAATGTTCATTTCTGTGATGGCAAAATTACTCCAGTCTTAGTGTCACATGATCCTTCAGAAATGATTTTAAAATGCTGAATTGGTGCTCAAGAAACATTCCTGATTATTATCGATGTTGAAAACAATTGTGCTGCTTTAGGTTTTTGTGGAATCTGTGATACTGTCACCATCACTGTCGTCATCGTCACTGTCTTCGTCATTGTCTGCACTACAGTTCCCAGCATCCTCCTTGGCCCACACCTGCACCTCTTCTACCATTACCCGCACCTGCCAGTCATCATCGTCATCATCATTGTCTT
Organism: Abramis brama; assembly: GCF_963993115.1. NCBI lineage: Eukaryota > Metazoa > Chordata > Actinopteri > Cypriniformes > Leuciscidae > Abramis > Abramis brama. Next base: position 31,224,993 of record NC_139971.1, read on the forward strand.
CAGCTGTTGTCTCGTTATCTTCTTTAGTTCCTGCTTGTTTTCAGTTCATGGTCGGTTATTGTTTGTGCCTTGCATGCTGTCTCACCTAATGGTTGTATTCTGAGTTACTTTCTTCTTTGAAGAAAGAAGAAAGAATCTTTGTTACTTTTCTATATTCATCGTCTTCATTGGATCTTTACCGTGACAGATACATTTTTTTTTCAGGATTCTTTGATGACTAAAAAATCAAAAGAACAGCATTTATTTTTGTAAAAATTAAAGAATCTTTACTAAAAGTTTTCTTTTACTTTCAATCAATTAAATGAATCCTTGCTGAATAAAATTATTAATTCCTTAAAAAACAGCACCTGCAAGTTTTAAGCACAAATTTATCAGAATAATCTCTGGTATGTATTTTATAGATAAATGCATGTGTATTACTACAGTCATGTGTATTGGGTGAATTATGATATGAGGCAGGACTGCAGAATATAGAATAGTTCAATCTGTTTTATTCCTAGTGTACTTTACCTGTACATTACTCAAACATGAGTTTGCATGTGCGTGCACACACTTAGCATATGGCTATAACTGCTCAAATGCTATGGATGCCACACGGTTCACTCAATATTCCAAAACAGTGTCAAACTGATCAACACTGTTCTTAGCAAGACCGCAAAGTTGAATGTTCTTACTTTCTTCTCCTAAGAAGACAAATAGCATGGGTAGAAATTGAGGGCATTATCTAACAAGACAATCTCCATACACACCTGTGATAATAAAGGAGCTACTGTTCAGCTGCTTTGTCAATTAAACATGCTGTGCATATCTGTGGCTCACAGTTTGACTGAAGAAGCATCTCTGGAAGCACAGTAATTACATGAACCTCACAGGGTGCCCGGTGAATCATTCTTTTGTTACAGAATTCAACATTTATGTGAAAAGACATATACATTGTGTATCAACAAGGTTTGACTGAACCCGTAAATGTACAGTGGCACCACAAAAATAGTTCAAGTTCAACTAGTATTTAAAAATACTTTGGGTTTAAATATTTGTGTGTGTGTGTTTCTTATTTTGTTTCTTATCATCTTATTTTATTGTGCAAAGCAGTTATAATCCTTTTTGAATCGCTATTTGACTTTCAATAAGGTCAAAAAGCAGGGATCCAATTACCCCCTTTACCAGCCAAGAGTAGTTTGCATCCGCCCTCCAAAGAAAATTCACTTTTATGACATGACTAAAAGATTCCGACATTTCACAGACCCCAGTTCAGATTCCAACGTGTTCGACACAGACGGTGCTTAACACTTGACTCAACACCCCGGTCCAGGGTCTGCTGTTACAAGCCCTATCGTTAAACACCGGAGCTGCCGTTCATTTGGGTTTGATTAAGAATGGCTTCCGCAGCTGTGTCCCCGCATCTCTGCCGGGCTCGTCTCTGGAGTACGCCGGCGTGCGCCGAGCGAGCCGGACGTCTCTATTAAATCCTGTTTGTGCATGCATGGTTTTATTATTCTGATTTAATACAACAATGCCACCAATATCCATTCTGCTTCCTTCACTTCTTATTTATGCCAGTTTCCGCCTGTCTCCATCTCGCCGCTGAGGTTGGTGGGACAATGGATATTAAATCAGATTTATTGTGAGGGTATAGAATAGTGTCTGACCTGCTGCTCTGCCATCTCTTCTCCCTCGGCCTGGCGCTCCCCCTCCTCTCGCCGCGCGCCAGAGGCGACAATGCAGCCCTTTGCACAATTGATGGCTCTTCAATTTGCTCTTGGGAATTGGTTACATTCCGTCTTGGAATGACACCAGGACAGAAATGAAATTAGGGGCAGTCAGCTAAACGTTGCGTTAGAATAATGGTGGCTGCCCTGTCGAGCTGTTTCCTATAAACATACACACACTAACCGAAAGTTTCGAGAGAAAAAAATACAGTATAAACACCTTTACAACTTCTGATTATTGTGCAGTTTGTGATAGCAGGAGTGTGTTTGTGAGAATGTGATATCGACCTGATTTGCTGTAGTGGGTTGTGTGGGGAGAACGTACAATCTTTCATTCTGATAGATTTCTGTATCCAACATGTACTCAACATGATTGAATCAGGCAGAGGACATTAACATGCATTTCTTTAAATATTTAGCTCATGTGAGTTTAAACATACTGCGGTTGAGCTTGAGTCTTAATAGCTAATGCTAATGAGCTTCCTTGATCTGTCATAGCATCATGTTTTTTTCTCATAAAGATGAAGAAATCATAACAGATGCATCATTTTGATGTACTTTTTTTCATTGGATGCCTAAATTATTTCTTTTACAGTCTCATGCTTATACAGCATGCCTACAGATCACCCACACTGACCATCTGATGCACATTGCACACAAATGGAAAGCACCGCTTTGATATGGCAACTTGTTTGGCTGGCTTTGTGAAACTTTTGGAAGAAAGAGAAAACTGTGTTTTAGTCCATTAGGAAACTGAGTCTTGTTAAAAGGTAATGGCTTTTGAGGAATAACTACAGTAAGTCAAATGATCAAATCTTTGAAAAATACATTAGTTTTGTTTTAGGCATTCATCTGACATCCTTGAGCAAAACTGTATATTCTACTGAGTTATGTTTTTGAAATAGCCTAATTATTAATTTTGGAACAACAAAATTATTGTCTTTTTTCTCCCGGTGTGTTTATGAAGACCACTCCACCGTTATATGATTGTTTTTGTTTTGTTTTTGTATTCTGGTCTATAATTGTTGTAAATCTATTTCAGATAAAAACAAAAATAATTCCTCCAAATCACACTATATGTACACCACCATTCAAAAGTAGAGAAATGTATGTTTATTCAGCAAGTGAGTGACAGTAAAGTGTTACAAGAAATTCTCTTTCAAATAAATGTCTTACTTAGAAATTGTAAAAAATGAATACTTTCTATTCATCAAAGAATCCTGAAAAAAATGTTTGTTTCCACAAAATTAAGCAGTACAACCATTTTCAACATTGATAATTATGTTTCTTGAGCAACAAATCCGCAGAATAATTTCTGAATGTTCAGGTGACACTGTTACATTTTAAATCACATTTTAAATCACATTTCAATAGAAAACTTTTAAATAGAAAAGTTTTAAATTGTAACAATATTTCACAATATTACAGTCTATTTTTACTGTGTGTTTGATTAAATTAATTCAGCCTTGAGACTTCTTTAAAAAACATTTAAAAAAAATCATAACTCCAGACGTACTTGAAATAAAAGAATCAAAGTTTCATGACATTTTTTTTTTCTATTTGAATACGCACAAACTAATAGTCTAAGTTTTATATATTATTTAGAAAGTTACTATTTGCCTTTGCACAGACTGTACTTAGTGGTTTGAGGCACAGCATTAGAGACCATGAAAAGCAGGCTGACTCTTTCTTTCTGCCTGTTTAACATTCTGGCAGCATGTGTGGGTAGGAAAGGCTGTCCCAGAGTGGTACCGTGAGGAGTCTCCTCTTGTGGTGTGTGTCAGGCACATGGTGTTTTGGGGGATGGAAAAATGAGATTTCAAAAGAGTTATTTGTATCCCTCACTCTGTGCCTGCAATTGCATTTCTCATGGGACTAAAACAAACTTACGGATCTTGTATCGTAGCTTGTTCTGCTGCAGGCCAGGCCTGCCAGTTAATCGAAAGTGAATGTGAAAGAAGATATGACAGCGATTTATGACTGTGAGAAGTGAACAGTTTGTATTTGATTGATATTGATTCAGAGTCTAAATAAAGCTAGTTTATCTTAACAGTAATCGTTGGTCTTTGGCCTTGAGCCCTTGAGCTCCACTTGTTTATGTGTGTGTACTGTGTAGGTTACTTTAATAATCTGACAAAGCCTTTCTTTTGGGATGTCTGGGATGTCCTCAAGTCTATTTATTGTAAACTAGTGTAGGAATAGGCTTTGAGTTATGGTCAGTCAGTGGTAATAGATAATAGTATTATATTGTAGGCAGGCCAGGGATCACATGGTGAACTTTTAATAAGGACTTAAAGGGGCTATATGCAACTTTTTCCCCAAAATAAACGTAACAATAGCCTTTTTATTTTACCATTTATGACTCAAACATCTCCTGATGAGCATACTGACACCTTGTCCACTCACAGTGGGTGCACCTATAAGCCTGTATCCTATTTTTCCTATTTTCTGTCGGGTCGGATTTTTCCCGCGCTGTCTGCGGATGTGACGTCAAGCGCGTCCATGTTAAACGTTTCAGATCACTCTGCCACCACCGCTAGTCAGCAAGTAGCCTACACTCGCAAGCAGTGCAATGGAGAAACTTACTCTTATCAGTGTAAGAGAACACTTATCTCAAACAATATATGTATTTGACTGTTCTTACCTCTGTAAACATAATGTTGACCTCCTTGCAGCAGATGACTTGTGAAGTGTGCACGTACGAGAGCGAGCAGAAAGGAAGAGCAGTTCTGTTTTTTGGCCACAGGTGTCAGTCGCGAGTTTAAATTTCAGAAAAACGCATATAGCCCCTTTAACTAATGTTTTGAGTAAAAAGTCAAATTACACACTTTTGTTATTTCTAGCAGTGGTTTGCATGTACAGAGCGACCTCAATGTACAGAGTCATTTTTTGAATTTTATGCTTCAAAAGAATATTATCATGTTTTCGATGAAGGTGTTGGGTAGTGAACATGATTAAACCACACTGACATAGATTCAGGCAAGAGCCTGACTATAAAATCACCATATTTTGACTGAAATGTTGAACTATGCTCTTAGAACAACGGTATTTTTGATAAATGTCTGATCAGGGTAAGTTTTGCTGTCATGTTGTCATTCCACACAATTTATTCTTAAGAATTTCTGTTGGTCAAAACATAATCAAGGTTTTTTCAAAGTAATTTTAATAAGCTATTTAATGGCTTGTTTCCCCAAAACATTTAAGGTTTGTCTCTTTAGAGAAACTGACTTTAAAAGGATCTCTTTATCTTTGGGACACAAAAGAAAAGAAGATACTTTGAAGAATGTTGGGAGCCAATCAGTACTGGTTACTTTTGACTTCAATTGGAAAAACAAACATTCTCAAAATATTTTCTGTGTTTCACAAAAGTTTTGGAATGACATGAGGGTGAGGACATGATCATAACGTTTTTAAATCACATTATTTTAGTGAAATGTTGTAGGTAAAAAGGTCCATTGTCCAGTAATGTAGTTCACACAGAAGTCAAGTGACCAAATTAACCCAAATGCAAAATCATTTGTCCTTACGTGAAATTCTGCGTAGAATCCTATTGAAATTGGCTGCACTTCACCCA